>NC_064618.1:845085899-845300899 GCF_023898315.1 Schistocerca nitens
CTCTAAATACATAAAACTTATAATTTAAATGTTGAAGGTGAAGTGTGTACATGTTTGCCAACATCTACTGCCATCCTGATAGTCAATCTGTTTTCGTTCATTAATTAAGCTACCTTCATTTAAATGTGTGATTAAACTGCCTCTCGGAGGGTAATTAAGAACGTAATAAAACCTGTAGGTCGCTCAACCGGTACGTACTGATGAGCACTTTGATCGGTCAGTCTCTTTTGTTTGATTCGTAATTGCAATTATGGTTATTAAATATCCAGTGAAAATCCTTTACAGAAACCTTCTTAGCCCTATACTTAATTACACAGAACACTTTCATAGTCTATCTACACACCAGCTGGATCATCTCTTTTTCCTCATTAAAATGGCGCATTGTCCTTCACTGTAAATACTATGGCTTGCGCTGCACGTGCGCAAATGTAGATAGAGAGATATATTCCTCTGTGCGTGCTCCCGGGGTGGACATGACGTAACGTCCGGACCTAAGTCCTATAACCTGAGTCGCACTCCCCGCCTTTTTGTCCCCAAAGTATAGGATATTCATATTTGTTACATATGAGTCACGATGTGGTTGGAGATTTCTAATTAAATGTATTGAAGTATTCGTCGTAAATACGGGTGGTCGCTCAGCTGCGAACTGCACTAACTATTGCAAAAATGGTTTTCGCATTTTTAGATTTCAAAGTGACCCCGAACGAAGAAAAATATGGGCCATAAATTAAAGAAGAGACAAATAGGAATCAGGATATGGTGCACAATTGTATACTGTAAATATACGTTAGTAAAAGTGGTAATAAACAGCTACTGAAATATTAGTAGTTATCAAACTGTCTGCCAAATATTTACAATTCTATCCTCCATATAAAGTGAACAGTGAAGTCATAGCAGAGATGATGAAGGATTAATTCAAAAACAAGTGCCTACGAAGGCGGATACTCAGTGAAAATTTGACGAGAGGTACATGAAGAGAACAGAATAAAGCAGATATTTATGCTTCAGTATTGACTTGCCATAAATCGGTATAAAGGGTTCTGAAAGAGAGGGGTCTATTGTGCAGAGGCTAGTGCAATAGGATGCATTGTCCATGGCGGTAGTTTTCTGCAAACTTGGGGAATTTATTAATAGTATACTAAATAAAAAACCCGAAGTAAAGAAGGGAACACTGACATTTCTTCAACTGAAACTTCCTGGCAGATTAAAACTGTGTGCCCGACCGAGACTCGAACTCGGGACCTTTGCCTTTCGCGGGCAAGTGCTGTACCATCTGAGCTACCGAAGCACGACTCCGCCCGGTCCTCACAGCTCACAGACGAGATACTGGCAGAACTAAAGCTGTGAGGACCGGGCGTGAGTCATGCTTCGGTAGCTCAGATGGTACAGCACTTGCCCGCGAAAGGCAAAGGTCCCGAGTTCGAGTCTCGGTCGGGCACACAGTTTTAATCTGCCAGGAAGTTTCATATCAGCGCACACTCCGCTGCAGAGTGAAAATCTCATTCTGGAAATTTTTTTCAACTTATATACAGGATGAGTGACAGCAGGCTTGACAAAACATATCGTCAGGCATCTCTGGGAAAAGAAATTTACATCACGCTGAAGACCAAATGTTAAAAGTGATTAGGAGAAATACAATATAAAAACAGAAGAAGCAGCAGCAGCAAGAAGAGAGATTTTCGGAAGGAAAGTATTAAATTTATAAGAATTACAAAGCTTAAGCGACGTGAGAAAAGATGTGAAGTGGCCTGAAGAAAGAAGAAGAAAGATGAGATAGGACGAAAAGCTAAAAGAGGAAGAAAAAGAGCAATTGAGGAGGAACCTAAATCGTGACGTGGCCCTTGCTGGCGGAAATGGACGAGATCTGTGCTAGTGGAAACCTTAACAGCACTAGACAGCATTATTTGAGGAGGTATTAGGGGGAAGAAGTTAAGGGGGTGGCACTGATCTAAGTTAAGAACGATGAATCTACACAGTTAGCATAGGATCTATGTACTATCCTATGGTACAATGTATGGGATTCCGTAAACACCAGAACACGTTAGAGGTCTCGAAATGTGGATGGTGAGTGACACGTTAAGCAGGTGTGCTTACGACGATACCGCATCATTAGCAAAGAAAAACTGACAATTGTAAAAATGAGGTGTGCAAGATCCATTCATGGAACGCAAATGGTGAAAAACATTTTTCATTCGCATTTATAACAATAGTAATAATAATAATAATAATAATAATAATAATAACAATGAAGAGCAAGAAAATGGTAATGATAGTGATTTGCTCATATAGCTGAATGGACAGCTAAAAAAGCCTTATGACGAAAGTCATCGTGCAACAGTATGTTAGGTGATGGTTTTAAAAAAAAATTATGTACCAGGTAGAGTGTTTGAACTGTGTTGCATGGACAGTGCGGTGCTATTAGAGAGTGCCTTGGTCGACGTAGCGGCTTTGTTATGTACCACATCGCGAAGCTAAACTAAAAGTGTGAGCTATCTTTCGACACCAGCTTCCACACAGCGGAGGAACGCAGCCAAAGATGACCCAGTTGGCGCGACCGGCACAGCACACACCACCACAACATCGCCAGCCTGTGTGACTCAGCGACAGCGCCGGGGGCAGTTTCCCCCGCCCCGTGAAACAGCTGAGCGAACGTTGTCACCGCGCAGAGGCGGCGAGGAACGACTACAGCTGCTAACACCACACCACCCAGTGTTGAAGTGAAATAAGTACAGTGCACAGTTTCGTTTTACTGCAAACCTTTACAATGAAAAATACATATACAGTTAAGATCTTTTCCAATATAACCAACTGGCTTCGCGCCCACTGTTTCGCTCGCGCAGACTGTATAGTCTGAGAGGTTTTTGATTTTCTCTAATAGTTTTTTTTCATGTTTTCACGAACTGCAACACATTCTAAACTTTTCACGCTAATTGAGGCCATAGAAGCATGTTTTTTTTTCTCCCGAATGTACTTCTTCCCAAAAAGCGATTATGGTAGCTGCTGTCCAAGATTTTTATTAAGCATGCCTTTTGCATTCTTAAGTTGTTGTTTCTATAGAAAGTTTCATCCCCTAGGACAGATTTTTTTTTACACCGAACCGAGAAGTGGAACGCGAATTTTCATAGATTTAGCTTCAAATTTTTTTAACATAATGAAATATTTTCTTAAGAATTTACATGTGCTATTTCATCTCCTTAGGGGTTCAGTTTCCAAAAACAGCGAAAGACATATTCTTAAAAAAAAATTCTAACAGAGAAGCCACATACAAATTTTCATAGGTTTAGTTTTGAAAATGCTTTCATATTGAAATAATTTCATAAAACTTTTCATGCCGTATTTCATTCCCTTAGATAGTTGAATCTCCAAAGAACTCAAACACACCTTTTTCCCTTTCTAACCGAAAAGTCAAATACCAATTTTCATAGACGTAGCTTTAAAAGTGTTTTGAAGTTCTTTAATAGCGACTTACTTTCAAAAAACATTCGCCCACTATTTTATCCCCTTAGTGGTTGAATTTGCAAAAATACTAAGACTGGTATTATTTCATTTCTCACTGATAAACCAACCACCAATTTCCGTAGTTCTAGGTTCAAAATGGTCTTAATAGCGACATTTCTCAAAAAGAGTTTCATCCCCTATTTCAGCCTCTTAGGAGTGTAATTTCGAAAAATCCTTTCATAAACAGAGAGAGAGAGAGAGAGAGAGAGAGAGAGAGAGAGAGAGAGAGAGAGAGAGAGAGAGAGAGAGAGGGGGGGGGGGGGGGTCAGCAACTTTCAGTTAAAAAAATTAAAATACTTTGTGTGTGAAAAAAATTACAACAATATTTTTGTACTATTTTCCTGTAGTTTCTTGGTATGATGCGATGCACTTTCGATCTTTTCGTGATACATTTTTAAAACGATAAAATTCTTGTTTAAGCTTATTCTTATTTGAGGATTAGCCTATTCTTAATACAAAATTGTTAAGGCTTTCGTGGCCACTTGTTGACAAACTGTCTATTTGCTTCTGTCTCGGGTTCTTCGGCCAACGTTCGTCTGATGATTTTACTGACGTCAGTAAAATCATCAGACGAACGTCGGCCTATTCTTGATACTCCATCAACTAGCATTGATTTAAAATCAATATTATTGCATGAGCAACGTCTGAAATCTTGTGCACTATGTTTTCTTTTTGTGACAAATCAAGATTTTCGACAAATTTTATAGTTTTCGAAATCCATACTATCTTTCGCGTGATTTGCTAGATTCGCTTTGTTTCTTTCCTGTGTTATTAAAGCTTTATCACTAAAGACGTTGAAGTGTTTACTTCACAGTAGTTTCCTTATATTGAGACTGAGTATTGAAACGAACGCTCTTCGTTTGTAAAAAAGAAATGGTATACACAATTTTGTAATAGTGTGCATGAAAGTACGGGTAAAGAATTGATTTCATTTTTGATGGGGATTTTTTTTGTTTGCAATAATTTGAGGAAGCATTCATATTTTATTTTTCGTGATTGCCGGTAATTTCGAAAAAAGTTGCTGAGTGCCATGACTTACGCTCTTTACTGAAAGGACTCTTACTTGAGATAATGTTTCTATTTAAAATTTGTAGTTTGGTTTGCGTGCTGCCTTGGCTCGGCTAATCCTCGATAAAGTAACATTTTAATTTGCAGTTCAGCAGCTTTAGAAATCACGTCGTGTCTATGATAGTGGACGTAATTTGAGTTTTATCGGCGCGGTGTGAATGTGTAAACCTCCAAGGGTATCGACATTTATAATGGAAATGTGAATGGAGTTCAGGGCTACAGTGGCGAGTGAGTCTAAAGTGGAATTAACTAAAGTGAAATTACGATTATTGGGTGACGCGCGAAATTGGAAAACGGAACTTTATGTTATTAATCCATGTAACATCATAAAGTTAAACGGTGGCCAGAACAATAAATTCAGGAATTGTAAATTATCAAAAATTCAGAGCGTATTTATTAAGTGAATTATCCTAGAGTGGATACAGAGCGATTATAAATGAACAGTGTGAGAGAGATCACAAAACTGTCAGAATTATTACCGCAATGAAAGGCGGATATTAAGTGTTTTATTCCGAAACACGTGAATCGAATGATGAAAACAAAGAATTGTCTGTAATACTCAATATGTTGTAGTGTTTAGAACATATGGTCCGGATGCCACGTTGAACTGTAAGTGCCCTTTCTACGGCAGGATTGTCGGGGTAGGTTAAGGACGCTCAAGTGGCGGAAGAGGCTTCCAGCTGAAAGAACTTGCTAACAGGCGGCTGAAGATCGGCTTGTACATCACGCTGCTTCACTAGGCGTGGTCCTACTGTTCCCTTACCTCCCCCTCACCCCCCCGCTCCTCCTCCTCCCCCAACTTTCCAACTGACTTACCCTGCCTGCTATAGAGGGAGCTACAGTTCGACGTGGTCTCGGCGTTCTTCAAATATTCACATCATTCTCAGAGGTGAAAGAAGTAATGCGCGGCAGAAACAATTGTAGGACCAATTAATGAACTGAACTCCAGACCACAAGGTTTGCAGTCTGACACCCACTGCAGGCACCCTACCACATTGTAAGCTATCATTTCTGATTCACATTACGCTCTCTTGTTTATTGAGATTACCGGAGACGTAATGCGCCGATCTTTTTAGCATCTTGTAATTATATTTCCTCTATTAATGCTACGCGGTAAGACTACCAGACCCAAAGAACAGGTGTTTTGTAAGGCACTTATTCCGTGGATGAATTAAATTTCCTCAAGTTTCTTCCACATTGACAATATATACGTGGCATCTGCTTTTCCGGAGAGCTGTTTTATGAGCTCGTCCGACTTATGTCGCTCCGAGTGGTTACTACGAGATATTTTAAGACTGTTATTGTTTCAAGTGATTTGTTGCCAATAACGTCGCTGATCTGCCCTCACTTTTTGACAAGCATCCTGCATCAGGACACCTGGAAAAATTCCCTGTAAAATCAACGCGGTCAAAGAAATGCGGTTCGTTCGACCGACTTTGAGATGAAAGGTCTCGAGGTATCCTCGTTGTACGGTCGGGTCACATGGTCACTGTATTTGGCCCTGGGAGGTTTTAGTTCAGGGAATACATAAACTATAAGTCACGTCACTCTCGACTACTGAATAATTAAAGGAACCAACACGAAAGGGCGTCGGCAACGTCAAGCTTCACGGTGACCCGTAGAAGCCCGGACAGCTCCCGTGGAGGGCTTTCGCAGTATCTCATGAGCTATTAATGTCTGAAGTTATTTTTTAAAGTGAACTGAAAACTGCTCTTTTAAATAAATTTATTCCTTCCTTGCACGATTTAATTTTTACTGTCCTTCAAATGGGAGACTCATTTCAGCTGAAATGTGTACGAGTCACGAGACACGAGACACGTCTTCGCGTTTACTGAAATCTTCCTATTCGGTCGTTTGGAAGCGGTCTGAAAATAAATGGCTCTGAGCGCTATGGGACTTAACTTCTGAGGTCATCAGTCCCCTAGAACTTAGAACTACTTAAATCTAACTAACCTAAGGACATCACACACATCCATGCCCGAGGCAGGATTCGAACCTGCGACCGTAGCGGTCGCGCGGTTCCAGACTGTAGCGCCTAAAACCGCTCGGCCACCCCGGCCGGCGGTCTGAAAATAAATAACCGCCATAACACGTCATAAAAAGAGACTGATGCAACCTGCTTTACAGCTGCATGTCAAAGTTTCTCTTAAGTGACACTGTTAGCCAGTTGTATTGTATAACGTTTACACCTGCCGTAAAACGGAGGTCCGAAAAAGCAAGACAAAATGAATTTTTACGAGGACACAGCTAGACTTCTTTAGCACCAATGTAAGAACACAAGTGGCTTCCTATACACGAGACTGCAGCTGACTTTGTCCTTACAAACCACAAGTTGCAGAGAGAGAGAGAGAGAGAGAGAGAGAGAGAGAGAGAGAGGGATTCACGTGTGTATGATAAATCCCTTCCCTCAAAAATTTCCTTCCTTCATACCTCCTCTGTGTTACCACACATGACGCGTCACTGATCTCATTTGTACGAAGACTGCAGTACATGCGAGGTGCCTAGTTGCTTCCACCGTCGTGAGTGGAATGCCTAAGGTCTGGATAATGTTCACCGACATGGAGTCTTCTATGTTGGTTGTGCCCTGCGCAGAATCCGGTATCTTGAGGCTGTAATAAATTCTTAGTGAGGAACTGGCATTGTATAAATAATTTAATTTTGAATTGTGTTGTTTAAACAGGATATCGCTCGCTTTTTGTTAGCAGAACACAAAAAAAAGGATGCACGGTTATAGTCCACTTTATGAATCACAAATAATTTCTGTTCTTCACACTTTGACAGAGAATAAGCGAAATAATGAACTGCGTAATTACTATCAAACTAGTTCTCAATAACGTGTTCAAAAACCAGAGATCGCTAATTAAGTTCTTAACCGAGACCGACCGCAGCAGACAATATCTTTGCCCTCCGAGACTGGCGATCGAGCTGTCTGACCTGACGGCATAACCGCTTCGTCCGCCATCCAAGCTGGGCGCGACCTCAATATTTCCGAAGTGCGTCGTATGCCTTTACGATTCGCAGTTGTTTAGCCTGCTTCTGAGAGATTCTTTTATAAGAAATGCAAGTAAATTCCCTCTTTATTTTTTTCTAATATTAATAACAGAAGTTTATGATTGTGGTGCGCTACTTCCGAAAACAGCGGACAATCTCGGAAAAGGACCAAAATTTGGGCGGTCTTCTCGCGATACAGGTACCGAATAAAAACCATCTGTCACCGTCACCTCACACCACATTGCGTCATCTTCCCACTGATGCCTTCTCAACTGCTCTACGAAGACCTTCTTGTAGCTGCATATGACGGCTGTAAAACCAGAAATATTGTAAAATGGGAAGCAGAACTACACTTTAAAAAGATTGTGTATATGGTTCACTTATTACTGAAACAACAGTAACCATTTAAAGCGCGCAAATTAAAACCAAATTCTTTTCATGAAGTATCCACCCGCTATGGAGTGTTCATTATTAAGAAAAAAAATTGAAAGGGTGATTATTATTGCGAGTGGCTCAATCGTCTGGTGCGAGTCTCTTCAATTGTCTAGGGCAGGGGTTCCCAACAAAATTTTCTCGAGGACCCCGTCATCGAGCTTGATTGGTACCTTGTCATATCACAGTATCAAGTACCTAAAAAAAGAAATTAAGAGTCTTTTGATACGTTTTCTATTTTTGGTACTTAGAAAAAACATTGACGTATTCCTTATTGAAAAAATATTGAGTTTAAAACTTTTTCAATTTAGCCACCATTGATATTGTTAAATTTTTGATTATTGCTCAAAATCTTTGTCTTCAAATATGGGTGTTTAGTATAACAGGCTCCTTAAAAGAATAAAAATTGAGTATGAACTGAAAATGAAAGGAAAAAATTAAAAATGAGTGTATTGGTCTTTCAAGTGTACTGCACTTGAGATTGCATTGAGTAGACGTGTGTGAAAATAAGAAAACACTAATTTCATACAAGGTATTATTTATTTGAAAAAATACAGTTACAACAGAGTACTCCATCAGAAGCGGCCAAAACAAAAAAATCTCTTAATATACGAAATATATTTAATATATTTTTTATTCTAATAGCATCTTGCAGACCCCTGAGGGTCCGCGGACCACCTCTTGGGAACCACTGGTCTACTGTAAAGCTACTCTCGTTATACAGCGGGGGAAAGCGGACTTACAGTTTAACGTCGAAATCTAACCACGTGTCAGTCCTGGCGAATCTTCCTATCGTTGAGAGGTGAAGGGTAGATTAAAGGCGGACTAAAAAGTTCCATGGTCCGACCGAGAGTGGATCCCGGGACCCCTCGTTTTCCGGACACGTGTTTTTCTCCTAGACCGTCAGGCCCGACAAAGTGGAAGATAAAACGCTGCAATCAAGAGCTAGTACACTGAAGCGCCACAGAATCTGGTATACGCATGCTTATTCAAATACAGAGTTATGTACGAGGTGCATTCAAGTTCTAAGGCCTCCGATTTTTTTTCTCCGGACTGGAAAGAGATAGAAACATGCGCATTGTTTTAAAATGAGGCCGCGTTCATTGTCAATGCGTCCCAGAGATGGCAGCACCGTACGGCAGATGGAATTTTACCGCCAGTGGCGAGAATGAGAACTGTTTTAAATACTGAAAATGGCGACGTTTTCCTTACTTGAACAGCGTGCAATCATTCGTTTTCTGAATTTGCGTGGTGTGAAACCAATTGAAATTCATCGACAGTTGAAGGAGACATGTGGTGATGGAGTTACAGATGTGTCGAAAGTGCGTTCATGGGTGCGACAGTTTAGTGAAGGCAGAACATCGTGTGACGACAAACCGAAACAACCTCGGGCTCGCACAAGCCGGTCTGACGACACGATCGACAAAGTGGAGAGAATTGTTTTGGGGGATCGCCGAATGACTTGAACAGATCGCCTCCAGAGTTGGCATTTCTGTGGGTTCTGTGCACACAATCCTGCATGACGACCTGAAAATGCGAAAACTGTCATCCAGGTGGGTGCCACGAATGCTGACGGACGACCACATGGCTGCCCGTGTGGCATGTTGCCAAGCAATGTTGACACACAACGACAGCACGAATGGGACTTTCTTTTCGTTAGTTGTGACAATGGATGAGACGTGGATGCCATTTTTCAATCCAGAAACAAAGCGCCAGTCAGCTCAATGGAAGCACACAGATTCACCGCCACCAAAAAAAATTTCGGGTAACTGCCAGTGCTAAAAAAAATGGTTTCCATGTTCTGGCACAGCGAGGGCGTAATCCTTACCCATTGCGTTCCAAAGGGCACTACGGTAACAGGTGCATCCTACGAAAATTTTTTGAAGAACAAATTCCTTCCTACACTGCAACAAAAAGTCCGGGAAGGGCTGTGCGTGTGCTGTTTCACAAAGACAATGTACCCGCACATCGAGCTAACGTTACGCAACAGTTTCTTCGTGATAACAACTTTGAAGTGATTCCTTATGCTTCCTACTCACCTGACCTGGCTCCTAGTGACTTTTGGCTTTTTCCAACAATGAAAGACACTCTCCGTGGCCGCACATTCACCAGCCGTGCTGCTATTGGCTCAGCGATTTTCCAGTGGTCAAAACAGACTCCTAAAGAAGCCTTCGCCGCTGCCATGGAATCATGGCGTCAGCGTTGTGAAAAATGTGTACGTCTGCAGGGCGATTACGTCGAGAAGTAACGCCAGTTTCATCGATTTCGGGTGAGTAGTTGATTAGAAAAAAAGATCGGAGGCCTTAGAACTTGAATGCACCTCGTAAATAAGCGGAATACGGCACTGCTGTCGCCAACGGCTATATAGGGTAAGTATGCGGCGCGATTGGTAGATCGGTTACTGCTGCTACAACGGCAGGTTATCAAGATTTAAGTGAGTCTGAACGTAGTGTTATTGTCGGCGAAGGGACACAGCATCTCCGAGGTAGCGATGAAGTGGGGATTTTCCCGTACGACCATTCCACGAGTGTGCCGCGAATATCAGGAATCCGAGAAAACATGAACTCTCCGACATCGCTGTGGCCGGAAAAGACCCGGCAAGAACTGGACTAAAGACGACTGAAGAGAATCATTCAGCGTGACAGAAGTGCAACCCTTCGGCAAATTCGAGTGCTGGGCCATCAACAAGTGCCAGTGCGCGAACCATTCAACAAAACATCATCGGTACGGGTTTTCGGAGCCGAAGGCCCACTCGTGTACCCTTGATTACTGCACGACATTAAGCTTTACGCCTCGCCTTGACCCGTCAACACCGACGTGGACTGTTGAAGACTGGAAAGATGTTACCTGGTCGGACGAGTCTCGTTACAAATTGTATCGAGCGGATGGAGGTGTTTTTTTTTTTTTTTTGTGGTTTTAGGGCGCACAACGTCAACGGTCATTAGCGCCCAGACTACTTTAGGAATGCACCGCGAGTCACAAGTTTAAAACAGCAACAAAACGGAGAACACGATGAAAGACATACTGACAGGCATAGGATTAAAAAAGAAAACAGCATAATCAAATGTCCTTTGAGAGGGTTGTCAAATTGATAAAATGAAGAACGCGAGCAGCTGCTCGTGGGTCATCGGCTAAAATGGCTTCTACAGTACATGGCAGGCCAATATCGAGACGTAGGGTGTTAAAATTCGGACACGACGTTAAAATGTGGCGGACCGTCGGCAATTGCCCACATGGGCAGAACGGCGCCGGCGCAGCCGTCAGCAGATGGCGATGGCTGAACCGGCAGTGGCCAATTCGCAACCGGGCCAAAACTACCTCCTCCCGCCGAGAAGGGCGTGAGGAGGACGTCCAAGCCACGGGTAGAGCTTTCAAGGCCCGAAGCTTGTTGTCTGAAAGTGCAGCCCAATCGGCATGCCACAGCGAGACAATGCGCCAACAAATTACCCTGCTACAATCTGACGAAGGGACACCACAAGAAGCTGTCCGAGGTTGGAGGACCGCAGCCTTGGCCGCGGCATCTGCAGCTTCGTTCCCAGGGATACCGACATGGCCAGGAATCCACATAAAGCTAACCGGAGAACCGACGTCCACCAGCTGCTGAAGAGAGCGTTGGATCCGGTGCACGAAAGGGTGAACCGGGTACGGATCACCGAGGCTCTGGATAGCGCTCAGGGAATCGGAGCAGATGACATATGCAGAATGTCGGTGGCGGCAGATGTAAAGGACAGCCTGGTAGAGGGCAAAGAGCTCAGCTGTGAAGACCGAACAATGGCCATGGAGCCGATATTGGAAACTTTGTGCCCCGACAATAAAAGAACACCCGACCCCGTCATTGGTCTTAGAGCCATCTGTATAAATGAAGGTCGTATTAATGAACTTCGAACGAAGTTCGACAAAACGGGAGTGGTAGACTGAATCGGGGGTAACCTCCTTCGGGAGCGAGCAGAGGTCAAGGTGGACGCGAACCTGAGCCTGGAGCCAAGGTGGCGTGTGGCTCTCGCCCACTCGAAAGGTGGCAGGGAGTGAAAAATGAAGGTGTTGAAGGAGGCGACGAAAGCGAACTCCAGGGGGTAGCAGGGCGGAGACATACAACCCGTATTGACTGTCGAGAGAGTCATCAAAAAAGGAACGATAAGATGGGTGGTCAGGCATTGCCAGTAGCCGACAGGCATACCGACAAAGCAGTATATCGCGCCGGTAGGTGAGTGGCAACTCACCAGCGTCAGCATGAAGACTCTCGACGGGACTAGTATAAAACGCTCCGATCGCAAGTCGTAAACCCCGATGTTGTATGGAGTTGAGGCGGCGTAAGATGGATGGCCGTGCAGAGGAGTATACGAAGCTCCCATAATCCAGCTTGGAGCGGACGATCGACCGATATAGGCGAAGGAGGACGGTTCGATCCGCTCCCCACGACATACCACTGAGAACACGGAGGACATTGAGAGAACGGGTACAACGGGCAGCCAAATAAGACACATGTGGAGACCAACTAAGTTTCCTGTCAAATGTAAGACCTAAAAATTTTGTTGTCTCCACGAATGGGAGAGCAACGGGACCAAGTCGTAAAGACGGTGGGAGAAATTCTTTGTAGCGCCAGAAGTTAATACAGACCGTCTTCTCGGCAGAAAAACGGAAGCCATTGGCGACACTCCACGAGTAAAGACGGTCAAGAGAACGCTGAAGACAGCGCTCCAGGAAACACGTACGCTGCGCGCTGCAATAGATGGTAAAATCGTCCACGAAAAGGGAGCCTGATACATCAGCTGGGAGGCAATCCATTATTGGATTGATCGCTATGGCGAAGAGAGCGACGCTCAAAACTGAGCCCTGTGGTACCCCATTCTCCTGGCGAAAGGTGTCTGACAGGACAGAACCCACACGTACCCTGAACTGTCGAGCCATTAAAAAGGAACGAATAAAAAGAGGGAGGCGACCGCGAAGACCCCATGTATGCATGGTGCGGAGAATGCCCGCCCTCCAACAGGTGTCGTAAGCCTTCTCCAAATCAAAGAACACAGCCGCGGTCGGGCGCTTCCGCAAGAAGTTATTCATAATGAAGGTCGACAAGGTAACCAGATGGTCAACAGCAGACCGGCGCCTACGAAATCCACATTGTACATTGGTAAGTAGGCGTCGAGACTCGAGCAGCCAAACCAATCGAGAGTTAACCATTCGCTCCATCACTTTACAGACACAGCTGGTAAGCGAGATGGGTCGATAACTGGAGGGCAAGTGCTTGTCCTTCCCCGGCTTAGGAATCGGGACAACAATAGACTCGCGCCAGCATGCGGGAACATGTCCCTCAATCCAGATGCGATTGTAAGTACGAAGAAGAAAACCTTTACCCGCAGGAGAAAGGTTCTTCAGCATCTGAATATGAATAGAATCAGGCCCTGGAGCGGAGGACCGTGATCGGCCAAGTGCGGTTTCGAGTTCCCGCATGGTGAATGGGGCATTATAACTTTCACGATTCGAGGAGCGGAAGTTAGGTGGCCTAGCCTCCTCTGCCTGTTTGCGGGGGAGGAAGGCAGGGTGGTAATGAGCGGAGCTCGAAACCTCTGCGAAAAAGCGGCCGAAGGCATTGGAGACAGCCTCAGGGGCCACAAGGACGTCATTCGCGACCGTCAAGCCAGAAACTGGTGAGTGGACCTTAGTGCCAGATAGCCGGCGCAGGCTACCCCAGACAACAGAAGAAGGAGTAAAACTGTTGAAGGTGCTTGTGAAAGCAGCCCAGCTGGCTTTCTTGCTTTCTTTAATAATACGACGACACTGTGCACGTAATCGTTTATAATTGACACAATTCACCACTGTAGGGTGGCGTTTAAAGGCGCGTAAAGCACGTCGACGAGCACGTAGAGCGTCTCTACATGCTGCGGTCCACCAGGGGACCGGTACGCGACGTGGAGAAGAAGTAGGGTGAGGGATGGAATATTCAGCAGCAGAGAGAATGACTTCCGTGAGGTGTGCGACCTGACTATCGCAGCTTGGGAATGTTTGATCCTGAAAGGTCGCCCTTGAAGAGAAGAGCCCCCAGTCTGCTTTGGAGATGTTCCAACTAGATGAGCACGGAGAGGGGGTATGCTGCAGGAGATGGATAACACACGGGAAGTGGTCGCTCGAATATGTATCAGAAAGAGCATACCACTCGAACCGGCGTGCAAGTTGGGGAGTACATATAGAGAGATCTAAATGGGAATAGGTGTGAGATGTATCCGAAAGAAAAGTAGGGGCGCCAGTATTGAGGCAGACGAGATTGAGCTGGTTGAAAAGGTCTGCTAACAGGGAGCCCCTCGGGCAGGATGCTGGAGAGCCCCAAAGGGGATGGTGGGCATTGAAGTCTCCAGTTAACAAAAATGGTGCAGGTAGCTGAGCAATAAGTTGCATCATGTCTGCCCTGGTAACGGCAGACGACGATGGAGTGTAAACGGTACAAATGGAAAATGTAAAAGTGGGGAGAGTAATGCGGATGGCAACTGCCTGCAGGCCGGTGTGCAACGTGATGGGATCGTAGTAAATATCATCCCGGACCAGCAACATAACCCCTCCATGAGCTGGGATACCTACCACAGGGGGTAGGTCAAAACGCACAGAGGTGTAGTGTGCCAAGGCAATTTGATCGCATGGGCGTAGCTTCGTTTCCTGGAGGGCTACGACGAGCGGACGGTGCAAGCGAAGCAGGAACTTCAAGTCCTCTCGGTTGGAGCGAATGCTGCGAATATTCCAGTGAATAAGTGCCATCGTAAGAAAAAAGGAAGACGAAAGAAGGGGTCACCTCGAAGGCCGCTGAGGGCCTGGCTTCGAGCGAGCACTGCCGCCGCTATCAGTAGGCGGACAGTCATCGTCCATTGGTTCTATAGGTTCATCGGCCATCTTGGGAAGATGGCCGGGAGGGGGAGCTTCCTCCGCCGGTGAACGGCCAGATGTTCGGCTACCAGCGGTGCGGCCAGGCGAAAGGGATGACGGCCTGGGGCGGCAACCGCTGGGTGGCGCAGGAGAAGAAATGCGCCGTGGCGGAGAAGGAGAACTGTGCTTCCTATTAGCCTTCTTGGATGGTCGTTTGGTGGAAGTACCGGACGAAGGCTGGGAGGTCGAGGTACGTAGGAAGTCTGCACGGGACGGTTCCTTCTTGAAGGCCCGTGCATCTGACTTCTGGGTCTTCGTCTTAGCAGAAGCTGATGAAGGGGCTGGTGTCTGTGGGGTGATGGGACGAAGAGGAGACGTCGACCGCGCGATCTTAGCACTGGCCGAACGGACGACCGTGGTGCTGAAGGTCAGATCGCAGGTCTGGGTTGCCACCTCCCTGGTAGTCCGAGGAGAGGCGAGGACAGTACTGTATTTCCCCGCTGGGAGCAGCGTGGGCTTCCTACTAGCCAATAGCTTGCGAGCAGCCGAGGTGGACACTTTCCCTTTGACCCGAATTTCTTGGATACAGCGTTCTTCCTTATAGACAGGACAGTCGCGGGAGGATGCAGCATGGTCACCCTGACAGTTCACACAACGAGGAGACGGAGGTGGACAGTCACCCTCATGGGCATCCCTGCCACAAGTGACACATTTAGCCGCATTGGAACAAGATTGGCGAGTGTGATTGAAACGCTGACACTGGTAGCAGCGCGTAGGTGTCGGGACATAGGGGCGAACAGAAATAACCTCGTAGCCCGCTTTGATGCGCGATGGCAGCTGAACACTATCGAAGGTCAAAAAAAGTGTCCGGGTCGGTACAAGGTCATTGTTGACCTTTTTCATGACCCTATGGACAGCCGTCACGCCCTGCTCAGCGAGGAAAGATTGAATCTCCTCGTCAGTCAAACCGTCGAGGGATCTAGTGTAGACCACACCACGAGACGAATTCAAAGTTCGGTGGGCCTCCACCCGGACAGGGAATGTGTACAGGAGTGTGGCCCGAAGCAGTTTTTGTGCCTGAAAGGCGCTCTCAGTTTCGAGTAATAAGGTACCGTTACGCAACCTGGTACAGGATTTGACAGATCCGGCTATGGCATCGACGCCCTTCTGGATAACGAAAGGGTTGACAGAGGAAAAATCCTTTCCGTCCTCAGATCGAGAAACGACGAGGAACTGTGGGGCAGGCGGTAGTACTTTTGTCACTGGTAGCTGGTCACGTTTCCGTTTTTGGGCAGAAGTCGAGAGAGATGGAGTGAAATCCATTGCGGAGAAATCCCCCATGATTGCCAGCGTCTCCGATGGCGCGCTCCTTCCTTGTGGGGACCCTCTCAGAGGGCACTCCCGCCTTAGGTGAATGTTTACACCTCAGGTCACACCTCCCGAGAAACAGACGGAGGGACCAATCGGCATGGTCAGAAGGTATCAGCTCAGGCAATCACCCCTCCCCGGGCCTGGCCTTTACCAGGGGGTACGCGCGTGCCTTACATGTCTACCCAGGGCGGGGAATTACGCGTTACCCCGTCACCGGCTACGCGTGCGAACGCGTGGGTCGGCCTTCAGGCGCGCACAGGGAGGAAGGAAGAAGAGGAAAAAGGAGAGAGAGAGAGAGAGAGAGAGAGAGAGAGAGAGAGAGAGAGAGAGAGAGAGGGGACAGTGTCTCAAACGCCGAGGCGGAGACCAGAGAAGGCAATGAGAAGAAGGCAATGAGAAGGCAAGGAGAAGAAGGCAATGAGAAGGCAAGGAGAAGAAGGCAATGAGAAGGCAAGGAGATTATGCAGGGGAAAGAGTAAGGAAGACAGTGAGGTGGAGAAGAGCAAAGAAAGGAACCAACCAAAGAAAGGAAGAAACGAGAAGTGAAAAAGCAAAATGACCGCAAATAGAGGTCGTGGAACCGTCCGTCTCCGGACGCAGGCGCTAACTACCCCCTTGAGGGGGAGGGACTCCTTTTAGTCGCCTCTTACGACAGGCAGGAATACCTCGGGCCTATTCTTACCCCGGACCCGCAGGGGGGGGATGGAGGTGTACGGGCATGGATACAACCTCATGAATCCATCGACCCTGCATGTCAGCAGAGGACCGTTGAAGCTGGTGGAGGCTCTGTAATGGTGTGGGACGTGTGCAGTTGGAGTGATATGGGACTGCTAATACGTCTAGATACGGCTCTGACAGGTGACACGGACGTAAGCATCCTGTCTGATCACGTGCACCCCACACGTCCAGAATTGCTACAGAATGGCTCCAGGAACACTCTGAGTTTAAACACTTCCGCTGGCCACCAAACTCCCCAAACATGAACATTATTGAACGTACCTGGGATGTCATGCAACGTGCTGTTCAGAAGAGTTCTCCACCCCCTCGTACTATTACGGATTTGTGGGCAGCCCTGCAGGATTCACGGTGTTAATCCCCTCCAGCACTAATCGAGTCCTTGCCACGTCGTGTTGCGGCAGTTGCGCGTGCTCGCGGGGGCCCTGCACGGTATTACGCTGGTGTAGCAGTTTCTTTGGCTATTCAGTGTAAAAAGTACCTTCACCCTATGTATAAGAAAAGTGTCTCGAAAATTACGTTGCATACCGTTAGTAAGGTCGCGAAGCAACTCGGAACTTAAGCGTACCTGCTGTTGGAATGCTACACGAACAATATACGTGTGTGTGTTTCCCTGCCGCTTCCGTGTGGCAGAAGCTGCGTGTCTGTTGTTAAAAGACGTCGTTCTCTTCATACTTCCTCGCACTGCTCGTACGCAGAGAAGTATCCACGACAGTCTGTGTAAGGAATGGCAGTTTCTTACCTCAAAAAGAGACCGACTCTCTGACAAGGACAGTAACAGGTACTCTTGTTTCTTATAGCAGCAGGAGCAGCAGCGCCGGCTGCTTGAATTTCTTCTCGCCTCTGCCCTCCTTAGACGGCGAGCTCATTACGGACAATTGCCAGCTCCTGTTTCCCGCTGGCTCTAGCTGGGACGAGGACGCCGTTCGCTGAATGGTTATGCAAGTATCGTTAGCAGAGTAATACCAGAGTCGGGAGCAACAGCTGCAGTTATCGGATCCGTTGCGCAGCTTCTGAAAATCCACAGCCCACTCACTGATGCTGAAACGGCTGCCTTCAACACAGCTGCTCACGCGTAATCGCGGGCGCCCGCATAAATAAATCCGACAGCGGATAAGCTGTTACTTCCTTTCCATACGTAACCTATTCGATGAGTCTGAGGACGCGCCGCGCCCAACAACTGAATTTGACAAGAAGTACCAAAGTTTATTATACACAGCTAAACACAATTAACGGTCACATTTCCGAAACGCCGTAATTGTCTCCCATTCTTACGCAGAGAGGAGTAAGGCAAGGGAGGTATCTTTCCTAACAAGTGTCTTCGAGGTAGCGATAAAGTGGGGATTTTCCTCTACGACCACTTCTCGAGTGAACCGTCAATATCATTAATCCGGTAAAACACCAAATCTCCGACATCGCTGCAGCCGGAAAAAGATCCTGCAGGTACGGGACCAACGACGACTGAAGAGAATCGTTCAACGTGACAGAACTGCAACTCTCCCGCAAATTGTTGCAGATATCAATGCTGGCCCATCAACAAATGTCAGCGTGCGAACCATTCAACGAAATGTCATCGATATGGGCTTCGGGATCCGAAGGCCCACTCGTGTACCCTTGATGGCCGCACGAGACGAAGCTTTCGGCCTCGCCTGGGCCCATCAACACTGACACTGGACTGTTGATGACTGGAAACATGGCGCCTCGTCGTGCGAGTCTCGTTTCAAATTGTATCGAGCGGATGGGCGTGTGCGGGTACAGAGACAACCTCAAGAATCCATGGACCCTGCGTGTCAGTAGGGGACTGTTGAAGCTGGTGGAGGCTGTGTAATGGTGTGGGGCGTGTGCAGTTGGAGTGATATGGAATCCCTGATAGTCTAAATACCACTCTGACAGGTGACACGTGCTTAAGCACCCTATCTGATCACCTGCATTCATTCATGTCCATTGAGCATTCCGACGGACTTGGGCAATTCCATCAGGACAATGCGACGCCCCAGACATCTAGAATTGCTACAGAGTGGCTGGCTCCACAGGAACATTCCGCTGGCCACAAACGTCCCCAGACATGAACATTATTGAGCATATCTGGGATGCCTTGCAACATGCTCTTCAGAAGAGATCTCCACCCCCTAGGAGTTCCTTCGCCATTCATTCTAACACAGACAGACACAAGACAGAGAGGGGCAGAGGGGCAGAGGGGCAGAGGGGCAGAGGGGCAGAGGGGCAGAGGGGCAGAGGGGCAGAGGGGCAGAGGGGGACTGACTAAATATCATTCATATTTCATCACTTTAAAAATAAAAGTGTTTCTAGAAAAATCTTACATTCTACACTTTAGTTAAGTGCCAAAGTTGCTGACAATGCCGAGTTGGCCGGGAGAGGGGGTGTGGGGAGGGGAGGAGGGAGGGGAAGGGCAGGGGTACTAGCTAATGTCTGATTCCACTCAAGGGTAATGGTCTAAGAAAAGTTGGGAAGCACTGTCTTAGAGGGTCCCTTTGCTCTACTGTCAGGTGCCTATGAATGTCGTTGTGTAGCCCCCCCCCCCCCTCCCACACTGTCAACAAGGCACTGCACAAGTTGGTGGTCGCTCAATAATGGTGTCGACTGCGTTTACTTTACAAGGAACCGATCACTCATTGGAAATGAGTCATGTTGGGCTATTTGCAGCCCTTCATGGGCTTCATATTCCCGAACAACGATGGAATTTTTATGGATGACACTGCGCTATGTCACCGGGCCACAATGGTTCATGACTGGTTTGAAGAACAAAAAAATGGCTCTGAGCACTATGGGACTCAACTGCTGAGGTCATTAGTCCCCTAGAACTTAGAACTAGTTAAACCTAACTAACCTAAGGACATCACAAACATCCATGCCCGAGGCAGGATTCGAACCTGCGACCGTTGCGGTCTTGCGGTTCCAGACTGCAGCGCCTGTAACCGCACGGCCACTTCGGCCGGCTTGAAGAACACTCTGAACAATTCCAGCGAATGATATGGCCACCCATCGAACATTTACGGGACGTAATCGAGACGTCAGATCGTGCACAAAGTCCTACACTGGGCAACGCTTTCACAATTATGGACGGCTATGCAGGCAGCATGGCTCGGAATTTCTACAGGTGACTTCGAACAACTTGTTGAGTCGAAGCCCCGTCGAATCGCTGCACGAATCGCTGCACTACGCCAGGCAAGAGGAGGTACGACACGATGTTAGGAGGTATCGTACGACTTCCGTCACCCACGTGGATTTCTCATCTGTGCCAGACAGTACTTCTGCTTAAATAGCAATGGGGTCAGCTATTGAACTGTTTCATCGCTACTTGTAACTGAAACCTATAACAACTTTGGGACTGTTGTTCCCCTGTGAAAAGTTGTTCAATGTTTTGCTACGCATTCCTGTGAATCTTGCATGAAGCTACTGACAATCTGGTAGATTCTTCGTAGAAACTTTGAAGTAAATACTTTAACTTTAAATTTTACTGTAAAAGTTGAACCAGTTATCTCCGAGGTTAGTTCCACCGAAGACGTAAGGGTAGAGATTACAGAAGGTATCTGAAGGATAGGGTTCGAACCAACCACCTTCCTATTAGTAAAACTATATTTAACCTTATAGCATGACAAGTATATTTGATATGGTTTGTACAATATTTAAAAGGTCTTAATTTTTGTAATTTGTTTCACATATATAAATAATTTCATTCGCTGCATTTTGATTAAGTTGATGGACTACCATTTTTTACCTATACTCGCCAAGACAGTATAGTGATGTTTCTCAAGTGAATAACGTCTTTTCTCTCTTGACAATTCGATGAAAACACCACTAGACACACTCAACCCATATTTGCTCAGATCTTGAGTATGGGACTCAACATCTGAGGTCATCAGTCCCCTAGAATTAGAACTACTTAAACGTAACTGACCTAAGGACATCACACACATCCATGCCCGAGGCAGGATTCGAACCTGCGACCGTAGCGATCACGCGGTTCCAAACTGAAGCGCCTAGAACCGCACGGCCACACCGGCCGGCACTTGGCAGCTAATGCGGAAGTATATTGTTTCTACCTGGATCCATTAATGGACGTCAACTAGGGTGATGCAGGCTTACCTGAGAAGTAAATCGCGGTTACGGGACCGTGTAAGCGCTGCGACAGAGTGTTTCCACCTAATCTATTCAGAAGGCACTCACGAAGCTATTATATTCATGAAGCACCGCAGTAAGGTCCCATTACGCGGCCACATTACGTAAGGCGAGGTCTATCTCCACCAGGAATCTTAATGACACCGAAAGACACTTCCTATGCACAGGATAATATGCGAGAGAATAGTGAATGCCCAGAGCAGTCACCAGAGCTGCTAAAAATAGTCCAAGATTCCTTACCAGCGGAGAAAATGAGAAACTAGTGACACTACTTTCTACTAGAAACAGTAGCGGGTATCACAATGCAGATTTGTGTATAGCTCAGTTACAGTAGAACATTGTTTGAGAATACACAGTTCGTTTCGCATAGCTCCATATTTAAGGGCAGGAACAAATATAATTGGTTATGAGAACTACTTCTGAATTTTTTTTTAAGACGGTTAAGTGTAGAGGAAGTAAACAGCTGAAGGTGGAATTGCCTGTTGAACATCGGAGGCAGTCAAAAAGATATAACGTCACTCAAATCAATATTATTGCAACTATTGTACAGTGGGGGAAACAGGACTTTCTCGTGATATTATAGCCCTACTGTTCCATTTTTGCTCTAAAGTTGACAGTAATATTGCAAAACTTGACGTACTGATAACGGTTATGACCGAAGGAGGTACCAGGTTGACAGAATTCCATACGTTACCACCAGGCTTGAGCGGTACACTCAGCGCCAGCTATGTACAACGATACACACTCCATGTTTTAAACCAGTGGACCACGACGTGCCGGTATTATCCAGAGAAAATATTCCTTCCATTCTCGGCGGGTAACTGTCTCTTACATTCCCTGCGAGTTTATTTTCTTTTTACTTCCGTACTTTCGTTTCAGCCGTTATTTCCCCCAAATTCTATGTATGCGGAATACACCGGCATCGCCACGGAATTAGGAACATTTCTGCTATGTCGCGACAATAATAGGATCTCTCACGTTTCCTCGGCGTGATTAGTAAGTGATGTGTTTGCGAGTGTTCGGCCGAATTAGTGATTCCATGTTCACGCATTACACTTCAGTGATCGAACTCTAGTCCGATTAAAATTACTTGATAGTTGACGGATGGCAGTTGGTGCAGCAGTGTTGTGACTTGGCTCCCGGCCAGCGCTCGGTTATCGGTGATACACAAACACACTGGGACGCTTAACACATGCTGTTAACGTCTAACGCGGAGCAGTGTTGGAAGCAGCCGGAGCAAGGTATGTTGCTAACGCGAGATGCTCTGTCGACAACTCATTTTAAGTCAACAGTGGGTGAACTGCAGTACACGACGCGTTCTGTAAACCTGAATTTAAACTCGTGTCCTATGCTAACAACAACCTCATCGTTGCTAATGTCTTCAGTGGCATATGCAAAGGTGTGAAAAGATATTATTGAAGCACGTATAGGTAAGATGTTAATAAAGTAAAATTAAAACCAAGGTAATACTGATATCCGACATGTCACAGGGGCTACTCGATAAAACTTGCTACATACTTTAGTTTGTTGGACGGGAAGTAATAACGGCTTTATAGGCACGGCTCCCTTAAAAAAAAAAAAAAAAAAAAAAAAAAAAAAAAAAAAAAAAAAAAGAGAGAGAGAGAGAGAGAGAGAGAGAGAGAGAGAGAGATGCATCTCACCTTCGAGAATGATCAGGTCTTTTTTATACGACGGTAAGTCAATTACAATAAGCAATTTAATTATATTTTAGTTTATTTTGGTAGTACTGTTGTTTTACGTTCATGACGCATGCTTTGTTTACTTGTTATATCTTTGGAATTTTTAAGTTGCTAGGTTAGTTTCGTTATCGCTGCCGTGCTGTTAATCATGGCTGCTCCGCTGTCTATTTGCACCAAAGAAGAGCAACGTCCAGTGATCCGTTTTTTGTGGTCGGAAGGCGTATCAGGGGCCGAAATTCATCAAAGACTTTCGTTACAGTACGGGAACAATGTTTTGCCACAACGGAGTGTCTACGAATGCGCTTAAAAATTTCGAAATGATCGCAGAAGTGTTACAGACGATGAAGGAACCAGACGACTGTTTACCGCCACAAATGAAGAAACCACTGAGCGATTCTGTTAGGCAGACGATTAACTATTGAAGTGGCACATCGTCTGTAAATTAGTCACGGTACTGCCTACGAAATCATCCACAACACACTTGGGTTTCATAAAGTTTGTGCAAGATGGGTCCCAAAACAACCCACACAGTTGCGCTTGGACATGTGCAAAAAACATTTGGATCGCTATGGTAACGAAGGGGACAACTTCTTACACAGGATCATTACTGGCGACGAAACATGGATCCACCATTACAAGCCGGAGAGTAAACGGCAGAGTATGGAATGGAAACAGCGAAATTCGCCGTGTAAGAAAAAGTTCAAGACCCAACAGTCCGCAGGAGAACTGATGCTTAAGGATTTTTGGGACGCACAATGTCCAGAACTGGAACATTATGGGGAAAGGGGCACAACAATAAAGAGTGCATGTTACAGTGATATGCTTACTGCCAGACTAAAGCCTGCAATTCGAAGCAAACGCCGAAGATTGCTGTCAAAAGATGTTGTGTTGTTGCACGACAATGCCCACCCGCATACTGCTGCCCACACTGCTGAAATGCTCCAGAAACTCAAATTTGAAGTACTGGATCATCCTCCATATAGTCCCGATCTTTCCCCTTCTATCACTTGTTTGGTCCACTCAAACAGGCATTAAGGGGCCGTCGATTTGCCTCGGACGAAGCAGTGAAAGAAGCCGTGCATTCCTGGCTCAACCGAGAACCTTCTTTTATGAAGGCATCAGGAAGCTAGCATAACGTTGAACCAAGTGCGTTGAAACGCAATTTTAACTTCAGATACATTCGTATGACTGCATTTTATGAGAGTTACTTTTTCAACAAACTGGTGTGATTTTTTTTCTTTAACTGTTTGGCTCAATACTTTCTGCTATGTTTAAGAAATGACTATTAAATATATATTTGCTACCTCTGACTTATCATCTATAGCCCCTCCATTCAGTTCAATAGTGATGTCTCTAGTTTCACTACATTACATATAGCCTAAAGTCTGTTGTCAAAATTACTGATTTCAGACATTATGTACATGGTCCTTGACTTTTTAATTATCTTCCTGAGTAATTCTGAGTAGTTCTGGAAGTTGGCAGCTGTAGCATGTTCTCTATTGTACTTGCCAACAGATATGTTTCCCTTTTCCTTCACAAGATACTTTAATCCTTCTAGTGATACATGGTTTTTAACATAGCAGGTTAATGACCTTTCTGATTAGCTTATGTAGAAAGCCAGTTTCAAATAATCATGTGAGTTTATCATGGAATAGGTTAAATTTTATGGTAGCATATGGGTCAGTATAAATTTTTTCACAGGTCAGCTTTTGTAAACTAATCTTAAAAACATTTGTCCTGGAGTCATTAGTTATTGTAACTGATTTCCGCTGACCGTAAGGCAGTATGTGATTTATCCCACCTAACTGCGCATCGTGACCAGAGAGAGCATTTGTTATTGGGTAATGTGTGACGTGGTGTCACCGAATACATCATCTAAAGTGTAGAAACTTAGCAATGGCCTTCGCTTGGCGTCCAGGAACTTCCTCACCTTAACATGAGAGCGAGAAGGCTCGCCGTTTTCCGAGAACGCTGGGACCATTTTGTGACTCACTTCACACAGCGGCGCGCCTGCAGCGTGGCGCCCAAGTTCAGAGAAACAGCGCCGGCTGCGTCCGCTTCAAAGCGGGCCGCTCTGCATGCCAAAGGCAGAAACAAAAAGCGCGCGGAAGTGACTTCATTACGCTGCTGACCCAGTTGTAGGACTCGGCCGTCATCTGTTCCTCCCCGCGGGACGAGACGAGAAAAACAGCAGGCTGCGTCCCTGGGGTGGGGGGCAGCACCCCACAGCTCTCGTTTGCTTCTAGACCTGCGATGCGCCTGCACTGCCGCACACCTCGGCGGCAGTCTTCGCGCAGGAATGGCGCAGCACGCCGACCTGACGGACTGCCGTTTCTGCGTCGCGCCACACCACTCCTGCTTTTATCTTCTGCCCTTATCTCTCCACGCGTGATAATAGAGCGACGCAGCTTAATATCCGCCCCTAAACGCTGCGAACTCAGCTGGAAAGGTTAGATACGTTAAAATGCAAACGCACACTACAATTACTCCTCCTGGCGTCACAGCCGCGATAATTATCAAAGAAAGACATCATTTCCGCCAAGCTGTCAGTTTTAACTCACTCGCCAGTTTCGAGCTGGTGCTCGTTTTGGAGTGCTTTTGTTTGTTTAAAAGAGGGGGGGAAGGGACCAAACTACGAGGTCATCGGTCCCTTGTTCCTAATAAAACAACGCCATAAGTGTGAGAATAAAACGGACGAGACATATAGCACAAAACGGAAAGAAAGGAAATACTACAAGAACGAAGGAAAGACAACGAAAAAAAGAACGAAACAGGACAAAAAAACAACAGAGAGACGCTAAAACAGAAGAGAGTAAAACATGAAAGCAGATTACAGTGGCTGCCGACTACGAGAATAAAAAGGAAAAGTCAGCACCTTAGAACCTCCACCCTAAAAGCACTAGGGTGGAGGACACAGATGGACAAAGGACATGCACTAAAACTTACATAGAAGTATAAAACCCACTCTCACGAATAAAACGTAAAACTAAAGCCGCTGTGGAGGCATTGTCGCCCAACACCGAAGGCAGGGTGCTGGGAAGTTTAAAAGACCGCCGCAGAGCGGCTAAAAGTGGGCAGTCCAGCAAGAGGTGGACGACTGTCATTTGGGAGCCACAGCGACACCGAGGGTGGTCCTCGCGACATGTATGGCCAATGCGGAACCGGGAGAGGACAACTGATTCCCTGCAAGAGAACCGCGTGGAAGGCTTCCACACAGTCGTAGTCTCCTTAAAGACACGCAGTTTGTTGCGCGTACTGTTCTGCCATTCCGTCTCCCAAAGCCGGAAAACTCTGCGGCGAAAGACAGAATGCAGGTGAGCTTCGGAGATGCCCATCTCTACAAGCGATTTGCGCGTCGCCTGTCGGAGATTCCGACGTGTCCTGGGTTCCACACAAATACCACTGAACGACGGGACTGTTCCAAGGCATAGATGGACTCCTGAATGGACGCTACCAGAGGGTGGCGAGGGTAGCACTGATTGATAGCTTGTAGGCTGCTCAATGAGTCAGCACACAGGAGAAATGACGCGCCAGGGCATGAGCGGATGTGCTCCAGAGCACGAGATACGGCCGCCAGCTCTGCAGTGAAAACACTGCAGCCATCTGGCAAGGAGTGCTGTTCAATATGTCCTCCATGAACATACGGAAAGCGTATGTGACCATCAGCCATCGAGCCGTCGGTGTAAACCACTTCAGAGCCCCGGAACACGCCAAGAATCGAGAGGAAGCGACAGTGGAGAGCGGCAGGGTTAACAGTCCTTAGGGCCATGCAAAAGGTCCAGACGAAACTGCGGCCGAGGCGTACACCACGGAGGCGTACGTGAACCGACCGCAAGTAGAGGTGGCAAAGGGAAGGATTCCAGTTCGGAGAGAAGGGACCGCACGTGAACCGCAATCGTTAGCCGTGGTCTGGGCCGGCCAATGCGGGGGATGTACTGCCGTTAGCGGGAAAAGGAGACAGTAATTCGGATGTTCAGGGGAACTATGAATGTGTGCTGCGTAACTGGCGAGCAGTTGCGCACGTCTGATCTGCAGTGGAGGGACACCAGCCTCCACCACTACGCTGGTCACTGGACTCGTCCTAAAAGCTCCTGTCGCTAATCGAACCCCACAGTGGTGCACAGGGTCGAGTAAATGCAATGCTGAGGGTGCTGTCCAACCATTAACCACACTCCCATAGTCAATTCGGGATTGGACAAGGGCTCTGTAGAGCTGCAGCAGCGTAGAGCGTTCTGCACCCCAATTGGTGTTGCTCAGGCAACGGAGGGCATTGAGATGCTGCCAGCACTTCTGCTTAAGCTGACGAAGGTGAGGGAGCCAAGTCAATTGAGTCTCGAAAACCAGACTTAAGAATCAATATTTCTCTACTAGAGTGCGTGTATCGTCATTACGGTAAAGTGCTGGTTCCGAATGAACGGTACGACGCTGACAGAAATGCATGACACACGTCTTCATGGCGGAAAACTGGAAGCCGTGGGCTAGAGCCCATGACTGTTTCTTGTGAATGACTCCCTGTAGGCGACGCTCAGCAACACCAGTACTGGAGCAGCAGTACGAAATGCAGAAGTCGTCTGCATACAGAGAACGTGAGACCGACGGCCCTACAGCTGCTGCTAGACCATTAAAGGCCACTAAAAAATAGACACTTAATACAGAGCCCTGCGGGAATCCATTCTACTGGATATGTATGGAACTATAGGAGGCGCCAAATTGGACACGGACAGGAAGTTTTGGATAAAAATCGGGAGCAGGCCCCAGAGACCCCACTCATACAATGTGGCAAGGATATGATGCCGCCAGGTCGTGTCATATGCTTTACGTAAGTCAACCGGCAACCAGGTGTTGGCGACTCGAGGGATACCAGACTATCAGCAGTAGAGCGACCGTAGCGGAAGCCGCCCTGACATGGAGCCAGTAGGCCAGGTGACTCCAGGACCCAACCCAACTGCCAACACAACATACGTCCCAGCAGCTTACAAACAACGTTGGTGAGGCTGATGGGCTGATAGCTATCCACATCAAGCGGGTTTTTACCGGTTTGAGCACCGATGGGAAGACGCCATCGCACCAGATGCGGTTGATGATGACGAGGATATGTCGCTTGCAGTCAGGCCAGGAGCTGTGTGGGGGAAATGTGCAAGGGCACTGAGGAGCTCCCACTCTGCAGATGTGGCGCTATATGATTCACTGTGGCGTGTAGTGAATGATAGGACTTTCCTTTCCAGTCGCCGTTTGAGAGTGCGAAAGGCTGGGGGGTAATTCTCCGACGCAGAGGCTCGAGCAAGGTGTTCAGCAAAGTGCTCGGCAATCGCGACAGCATCAGTAGACAACACGTCAGTTATGGTAACACCGGGAAAACCTGTTGGGGTCTGGTACCCAAAAAAACGTTTGATCTTTGCCCCGACTTGCGAAGGTGACGTATAGTACCCAATGGCCGACACATACCTCTCCCAACACTCCTATTTCTGCCTTCTGATAAGCTGGCGAACGCGGGCACGGAGCCGTTTAAAGGCTATGAGGTGCTCCAGGGAAGGGAGCCGCTTATGCCGCTGTAGAACTCGCCGACGCTCCTTAATTGTCTCAGCGACTTCCGGCGACCACAAAGGGACTCCCTTACGCCTCGGGATCGCGTTTTCTGCCGCAGAAACAATTGTTGTTGTCACCTGCTCAACCATCATATCGATGTTACCGTGTGCGGGAGATCCTACGGTGACAGCAGATGTGAAAGTTTCCCAGTCCGCCTTGTTTAAAGCCCATCTGGGCAGGCGTCCATGGGCCTTTACGCCACGGCAGTGACAGGAAGATGGGGAAGTGGTCACTATCACACAGGCCATCATGTGCTCTCCAGTGGATAGATGGGCGAAGAACTGGGCTGCAAATTGATAAATCAATGGCCGAGTAACTACCATGAGCCACACTGAAATGTGTGGCGGCCCCAGTATTTAAGGGCAGCGGTCGAACTGAGACAGTAAAGTTTCGACATCTCTGCCTCGGCTGGTAAGCACCATGGTGCCACCCCACAAGGGGTTATGGGCGTTAAAATATCCCGAAAGTAGGAAAGGTTTAGGGAGTTTATCAATCAGTGCAGCTAATACATCCAGGGGTACTGCACCATCTGGAGGAAGATATACACTGCAGACAGTTATTTCCTGCGTCGTCCTTATTCTGACAGCCACAGCTTCAAGAGGGGTTTGAAGGAGCACAGTGTCACTACAGTCTGAGTTTAGGACATAAACGCAAACTCCATCTGACACTGGATTATAGTCGCTACGGTTCCTGTAATATGCCTTATAGGGTCCGCGTTATTGGGAACCAGGTTTCCTGGAGAGCAGTGCAGTTAGCAGGTGTAAAGCTTAACAGTTGCCGTAGCTCAGACAGGCGGTGGAAAAAACAGCCGCAATTCCATTGGAGGATGACATCGTCGTGAGCCTGGGAAGGCATGGAACATTCAATGACGCAGTTTACGCCACAGAGTCCCCTGCTGCCACCGTCTATATACATTGTGTCTGAGAGTCTGGCGAGATCTAGGTGCACAGGGGACGCCATAATCTCCTTCTTTTTGGATTTCTCTCGCTGCTCCTTGGGTTTCCCTGGCTGGGAGGACTTCACTCACTCTCTGGGACTAAGGGTGAGCGGGAAACCCTGCGACCAGCTGCTTTTGAGCTCTTCAGCCACTGGCGGGTGTCATCTTTCCCACTAGCAGAAACCTGGGAAGGGCGTGACCCAAGTGACCCCTTCCTAGCGAGAGAAGCCGAAGAAGGCTTACACTTCTCCCACTTAGAAATGGGGACGGACGTCCACAATGGTTGGGGGGGAGGGGGGGTGTTGCTCTCAAAGTAGGTGGTGTGGGAGCAACAGAGAGGCAAATTCCCCTGACCATCAAGGGAGCAGGTGTAGTCTTCCGGCTCTGAGAGGTGACTGGTGTTGACGGAGCTGATGGTGCCGTTGGCGGAGCTGATGGTGCCAGAACTGTTGTAGTGGCGGCGGAAGAAAATGTCATACACACAGGATGCAAGCGTTCAAATTTTCTCTTAGCCTCAGTTTAGGTCAGTCGGTCCAGGGTCTTGTACTCCATGACTTTCCTTTCTTTCTGGAGAATCCTGCAGTCTGGCGAGCAGGGCGAATGGTGCTCTCCGCAGTTGACACAGATGGGAGGCGGGGCACATGGAGTATTGGGATGTGACTGGTGTCCGCAATCTCGACATGTGACACCGGATGTGCAGCGGGAAAGCATATAGCCGAACTTCTAGCACTTAAAGCACTGCATCAGGGGAGGGATATAGGGCTTTACATCACATCGGTAGACCATCACCTTGACCTTCTCAGGCAATGTATGACCCTCGAAGGCCAAGATTAAGGCACCGGTGGGAACCTGACTATCCCTCAGACCCCAGTGGACACACCGGATGAAATGTACACTTCGCTGCTCTAAATTGGTGCACAGCTCATCGTCAGACTGCAAAAGAAGGTCCCAGTGAAAAATGATACCCTGGACCACATTTAAGCTCTTATGGGGCGTTATGGTTACAGAAACGTCCCCCAGCTTGTCACAAGCGAGTAACGTCCGTGACTGGGCAGAGGATGCTGTTTTGATCAAGACTGACCCAGGATTCATTTTGGAAAATCCTTCCACCTACCCAACTTGTCCTCTAAATGCTCAACAAAAAACTGAGGCTTCATCGTCATAAAAGATTCCCCATCAGCTCTCGAACATACGAGGTACTGGGGCGAATAAGATGCGCTACCATCCTTAGCCGACGTTCCTGCCATGGTGTGGCCAGGCAGGGGAACGATTTGGGGTCATACTTCAAGTGCATTGAATTGAGCTCGTGAACTCTTAGAGACTGATGGTATTTCACCACCAGCAAGAGACGATGGACTACACTTCATCGCGTGTCATCTACCCTGATGCCGCCAACTCCGACCAGGGGCCCTCCCCACGGGCGCCACCCAGCTGCAGCAAAGACCACCTGGCAGGATGGCCGGGAGTCCCGATGCCCCAGGGGCATGGGCATCTACCGCTTGGCATACGTGGGGAGTTAGCGGCGCAGGCATCAACAGAGCGATCGCTGTGTGGTCAGGGGGCTACAACCAACAGCGTACATGAGGGCCACACCACGACGGACTGGCTACCATGCTGGATATCAGGTGCAAAGAAATGCATGGTCATCGTCGACGCAGAAAGCGACACTGCATAGTGCTTGGTGGAAAACGCACCCAGGAAGGTGTCCTCGCCCAAGAGATGGAGAATGAGCGGGACTGAAATGTGACGACGAGAAAGTGGGCTGAAGATCTCGATGCACGATGGACACGTCCCCAATTGGCTCGATCTTCGGGAAAATTTTGAAGAATGGAGTGTGGGGCTGCGGGTGGATATACTTGTTATTTAAATGTAGAATGTAATGTAGAAAAGATGCATTTCCCGGCCGATGCACCATATGTGGGGCGGCGGGTGGAATTAATTGTTATATAAATGTTTCTATTATTTAGTTAATGCTGTTGTTTGCCGTTGGCCGGCCGCGGTGGTCTAGCAGTTCTAGGCGTTCAGTCAGGAACCGCGCGACTGCTACGGTCGCAGGTTCGAATCCTGCCTCGGGCATGGATGTGTGTGATGTCCTTAGGTTAGTTAGGTTTAAGTAGTTCTAAGTTCTAGGGGACTTATGACCACAGATGTTGAGTCCCATAGTGCTCAGAGCCATTTTTTTGTTTGCCGTTCTCAACACTGGCTCTCTAACTACAATATTGTCAACCAGAAAGTGATTAGCAAAACGTGAAGCCTGTAATTAGAATTCCTAGTGCCCACTTCATCTGAGAAATACATTTATAGCTACAGCTTATAGCTCTGAGGAATTAGGAGATTGTCTGGGATTCATAATCAAAAACGATTCTCTTTAAAATGTTCACTATATTCTGAAAGTCACAGACCAAAAAGAATCCACACAATCCAACTACCAGAGCAGTTCAGAGTCTAATGCGCTGATGCAACTATAATTGTTCAAATTAAATGTTTAAGTGAATGCTCGCCATAATTTGATGATAATGTTCATCAAACGCCACGCTCAATAATGGTAGAATTTCTGTCCCACAGCGGCACGTGAAAATACGACATACGCAAACTGAAGATAGATCATTAAAGTCATCCCAGAATTAACACTTCACTCGAAAACGATTTCATGGTTACGCGTATCCCTAGTAACTTACTACGGCATCCGAGGCTGTTTATAGCAATGATACCGACGCGATGCGACTCTCGGCACATGTGGTGCGCTAATCAACGTCTGGAGAGAACTGGGGCCTTCCTTTCTCGCGCAGCGTTCTTATATATAAAGCCGCGGTGCGGACGACTAAGGGAACGCCTGATCAAATCCGCTCTCCCGACTAGCCGCTGGGCTAGTAATGCACCACTTAAAGTTATCGAATAAATCATTGCTTCCTTTGCTGATGGCCGATGAAGCTCTCAATTTAAATGTGCAATCAGCACACAGGTAAGTAATCATAATAAAAGTCTGACGTGGCTAAGTCAAATATTTTGGGCGAGAGAATTAATTTAATTACACTACACGCAGCAGACGAGCTCTGAACTTGGTCTTTGGAGATACGCTATCGCTATAGTTTTATAGTTATTCAGTTGAAACGTCTCACATCTTTATGATTATAGCGGATCTCCCTTCTACTTAAATTTAAACATCCTAGCCTTATTTATTCGCCTACTTAATCTATCTTGCTTCCTTAATTTCTAAGTCAAAAACCAGAAAATCATGAATTTCAACTAAAATTTTAATTTGTGAGATCCAGAATACCGTTTCTACTAAATTATTGTGCAAAAGGAATCTAAATACAAATTTTTAAGTTTCTAGCTCTTTTCTGTTGCGCCAATGATTTTTACAGATAAACGTCCAAATTTCGAAAATGGTTAAAGTTATTGAACTGATATTCAACACATATTGATTTAGTATTACTCCTGACATGCTAGAAACGTTTCAGGTTATTTACTTGATTTTTAAAGTATTGCACAACATTTATGACGTCAGAGCTAGTTACAGCGGACTAGGCTGGCACACAATGGAAAGACTGATGTGAATTTTATACAGCGTGAGTAGGCTGCTTCCCTACAGGACAACCCTACACGGGACCGTCACATAAAGGCCGAAACGTGTGAAACTCCTTTTAGTCGCCTCTTGCGACAGGCAGGAATACCTGGGGCCTATTCTTACCCCCGGACCCGCAAGGGGCTCTAAGGCGTTTGAATAATCCGTATTAGTCTGTCGCATCAACAATGCATGTGCTTGCGCAGGAACACACATTTTCGATAAATTGCCAGCAACCATTAAAAACATTGTTTCAGATAAAGCACGGTTTAAACAGAGTTTGAAAGACTTTTTGATAGGCAACTACTCCTACCCTACAGATGAGTATCTTAACAGAGAGTGTTAGCCAAACTTAAGTAAAAATGTGTGGTAGATTTCAGTTTTGACAAGACTTGGTCACAACAGTCAATGTTAGGTATTTTGGGTATTAGAAAGTGCATAAAAATGTTTCATTCTGACAATGTATTAATTCTGTAAATCTTAGCAGTTCCAGTTCACTGTAATGTATTCACCTATTTTGACCATCTCTTGACGAATGATGAGGGTAGTAAGTAATATATTCAAATGTTTTATATTTTTTTATGTTATACTTTCTGACATCTTCCACACCCACGACGATCCTCTCTTTTTGGGTCTATGGAACGAAAACTGAATCTAATCTAATTTAATCTTGTTCGCACTTTGCAACGGCACTGGATACTTATGCGTTACTTAACTTAATTGTGGTCTTCACACTCTCCATGCTCGACTGACAGTGGTACCCTAAGCTGCTTTAGCTTGGCGTGTCGCACCCTGTATAATGCTTCCCAGCATGCATCCCGACGTGCACGTACACTTTTAACATACGTTGCCGTTTACGTATGCGCTCCTTCAGAAGGTTACCACTATTGCTGCCATATGTTGACGACGTATTGACTTGTACATTGATAAGCTTAAGGCCGTTGGAAGACAGCAAGGGCACTTAGAGATAGGAAATCAGACACACAATGCAAAGAGGATGCAAAGTGTTAGCGCTTAGGTCACAGGAGATAAACAGCAACGCTAGAGCCCTGCGAACTGCAGACGCTGTGGGCAAGTGTCCCAGGGCAGAAGTCTCACTTGAGACAATTAATGGGTAACTCTATCCTCCGCCTAGACGTTGTCGTAAGGCGTCACTGTACGGGATGGTCACAAAAAGGAACGCCTTAGCAGAGGCAGTAAGCTTGATAGATGCGCCTGAAAACCGCAGCTTCCGTGCGTTAACACAGGCTAGAGTGCTACAACAGCGGTCCCCACTCACGCGAGGCATCAGGGCGGGGCCAAATGACGTAGAACACCGCTGTGGCTGGCCGTAATAGGAAGGGCAGCTGAACACTGTTGCTACCAAACTTGGAGTTTGTTTAGGTGAAGTCCGAGAACATCTCTACCTACGGAATAGGAGAAGGGGAGGAATCTGAATGTGGTTGGGCGGCGGCTCCCTGGAGGTGCAGAGCGACTCGTCAGTTTCGCCGAAGCTTTGCAAAGTGCCGGTGGATTAACGGGCCGTCTATAGGAAAGGAGAAACAGGGCGCCGACACAATCCTTCAGAAACCCATATTTCTGTATTCAGACAGAGTTGTCAGTTACATCGTTATGTAGCGGGACTTTGAATTTCGCCGCGCTACACTCGTTCCCTCAGATAAAAAATATCCCGTCGCAGCGGTATGAGCGCTCGACGGCAGAGAAAAGACTAAAATTTTAACTTTTTTTGTTTTCTATCCGTTTCTTGATTGTCTCTTGATAGCCGAAGCTTAAGGCAGACGTGATCTGATGAAGACGTTAAAAAAACTTATTAGCTAGTCTTGATCTCATTTTAATGTGTAGACATATTGTGGAAGTTGTTAAGAAATTCGGAGGATGGAAGTAGCAAAGTAAATTAAATTGCATACAGTATCAAGATGATTTTAATTGGTATAAATTAGTGATTCCTGGACGATTGCAAGATTTCGGAGCACACTTTTCACGCAGAAATGAAGGAGATTTTTGAAGACCTGGACGCCGCACGAAAGAAAACAAGTTAACCTGGTAAAGGATGAACTCTTATCTACGCCACTTCCCCCTGCCAGTTACATTTTGTTATTCTCTGTTTCTTTTCAATAATTTTTGTAGTGGAAATTGGTTTAACTTTTGCTCAAAAACGCCACAAGGACCACCCCAACAATAGCTTTTCCGAATCACGAAGTCCGATAGCTTTTCTGTAATACGAAGTCCGATCTGCTTTTCTTTCTTTCTTTCTTTCCCTTTTTTCACGGTCATTAATGATTGTAAAAAAACCATTTTCACTTACGATTTCTTCCCACATTTTCAACCTTTTTCTTTTTCTTTTCTTCTCTCTTTTCTTTTTTAATTAACCACTACAGGAACAACGTCCTGTCACGCGGCGCCACGTAAAACACTGCAACAGCATTTACGTAGCCCATGTAATCAAATACCAAATTTGGTTTATTACGTATTATGCCCCAACAGAACAAACTAGTCCTGTCACGGTCGCCAGTTGTAGTGGTTAATTAAAAAAGAGAGAAGAAAAGAAAAAGAAAAAGGTTGAAAATGTGGGAAGAAATCGTAAGTGAAAATAGTTTTTTTAACCACTACAGTTACCATGCCAACTCTGTGTCTCTCTTCGGCAGCCTCAGATAAGCTCTGACGACTCTTGCTTTTCTCACACGGAGTGCTGCTCTCTAGGTTCGTACTTTACAGTGCGACTGCTCGTTCTGTTAGTTTCCACCGCAAGGGCTCAGGCACTGACTTCTGTTGTGCAACCAGTTGCACCCTTTGTTTTTCTAATTAGAGTTAGCCTTCAGTGTAGTAATTTGTGCGATTGCAAATAAATAGTATTAATCAGACCCCTGAGTATAGTTGAATCTCCTGCTGCGATCATCCTATCGGGACTTGAAATCCGCGTATCTAGTAGGTGCCCCCTGACTGTCTTTGGCGCTCATTCCTTGCAGCCAGCCTGCCCCCACTGGAAGTTCGTCTTCCTGCATTCTCCTGACCGCTCGGAAATTGCAGACTCACCAGTAAGCCGCTGTCTTCCCTCTATCGTGTGTTACGACACGACAGTGGGATACACCTTGCAGTTTCGCAACAGTAGCATATACTTTCATTGTTCCCTTGCAGTATTATCGACCTAATGATGGCGGCTTTTGCTAATCTCTATTTCTAGCTATAAGAATCTCGGAGGCAGCCGCTCATTTCCGCCAGAATCTGTCGCATTTGATATGGTTGTTGAGAGTCAAGCCGAACTTGGCGCACCCTGGGAGATACTTACGGAAACAGATGTACCGCTTACTCAAATGTTTCGGAACAATTGCGTCTGCACCGCCCTTCTAAATCACAATTCCTATATCCATCGACATACGAACAGATGGAGAAGTTTGTGTTTAGCTGCTGGTAAATCTTTCGGGATGTGAGATCATGGTCTAACACTCTCTTCTGTTCCTGACGTTTCGTCCAGGACTGCGTTGGACATCGTCAGAGGCGCTCCTCCGTTGAGTCTTGGCGACCAGTCGCCAAGACTCAACGGAGGAGCGCCTCTGAGGATGTCCAACGCAGCCCTGAACGAAACGTCAGGAACAGAAGAGAGTGTTAGACCACGACCTCACATCCCCAAAGGTTTACCAGCAGCTATGTCATCCGGTCGTGAAAACCTTCATTCTAAGGTTGTGTTTCACTGTAACGCCTCTCTTCACGAAAAGAACGTGTTCCTACAGTACAGTAACGCGTTCCGTTACAGTTTCTTGAGGCACGAGCACAAGTACAATTGTCTTTGCTTCTCATGGACACGTACCATCCAGGAATTCAAACTTACTGCATCTGTCAAAAACCGTTACGAAGCAATCGGAATCTACACAGGTAGATGTCTCCTTTTCTGGATGGTAAATACCTATAAATGATTACTTACAATGAGCTATGCTTCAGATGAGATACGCGTTGCAATTCCGTGCTGGTTTTTGGAGACGATTCTATATTTCCGTCACGAAACGCAAGAAGAGGCTGTCCTCAAGCTCGCGTTATAAGCAACGAAGACTGGGATGACGATGGGCCATGGAATACTGAAAGAAACGCTCAGGCCATCCGCCTGAAATAACTTAAATACCTATCTGTCAAAGGAAATCATCTAAACGCACCAAAAATTCAAGATTTTTAGTTAAATAAATCACAGCACGCATTGACTAGGATGGCGGAAAGAAGATAAGACGGAACATAAGAGACCGACCTCAGAAAGTTGGATTGATTACGGACTGGAAAGAAAGTCAAGTTTATCCTAAACTAATGAATCATTTTGGCATTTTCCTTAAGTGATTCAGTGAAACCAAAAAGAGAGCCTGAGGGTATTTGACAAGATGCGAAAACTGCCAGTACAAGTTAATTTTTGGGACACAATTATGTTCATAGCAGGTAATGCTTCAACTTATTTCTCAAAAAAGAACTGGGCACTTAAGTGTGCGCAGAGTGCAAGATAGCTGACTCCATATACTGACAGGGATAAGTTCTGCCTTGAGCAAAAACAGTTTTTTGTTCTTTTTACCCAGAAATGTTTCGCTGAAGTTATATCAATGTGCTTTTATTTCCTTTCTATTAAATAACCAGAAATATGATTTTTACCTTCTGCAAATATAGAAATATGTTAAGTATTCAAAAATTTGAAAACAGACAAAATATACATACCTTGATACGAAATGGTGTGGTTTTCCGTATTTTGCGTTATAGCTGTTTTTCTTTCATATCACCTGCAGCCATAGATAAGTTAACCTAGAAAGTTATTTGCGTCATAATTAACATTCGTACATTCTATGTGGAAGTGTTTGTGTGTGAGGGGGACAGGAAGGACGGGTGGCTGTTGCTGAGAATTTTAGGTCGGTGTTGCTGTCTGCTTGTCTGTGGTCCATATCCATAAGGCGTTCTGCGCATGTGGAACGGCAGTTGTTACTTTTTAGTGATCTCCTGTGTTACTCAAGGCGGAACCCATCCTAAAACAAATCTGTAAGCGAACACGAACAGCAGGGTCAGCGTCAACCTCACGATGGACAGGGAAGTAGTTTGCGAATGTTATCGTTTTATGGATGGGCATAGCTAGGGTACTAGATAAATGAAGCCTTATATTGGGATTATAATGACACGAGAGCTACGTGACCTCTGTTACTGGGATGGGTAGACACTGAAGTCCATGAAGTGGACATAGCGTGTGGTAGCCACGCAACTTGTCTGGCTGGAAGTCGTAACTGGGCGTAAGGACAGCTGACATGGTCAAGTGTACGGATGTTGCAGATGTAAAGCACGCACGCAATCTTATTACGTTCTAAACGCCTAGTGTTTTCACTGTTCCCACCGTCTTAGATTACATCGCAATAGTGGAGGTTTCGTAGAACAAGTGATTTCCCAAGTTTACGTTTCCCATTGTGTGGAATTAGGTTCCTAACGTCTAGCTGGCACAGAGGCAAGTGGGTATTCTTGCTGCATTTGCCGACAGTAATTTTTGCCCAGTTGAGGTGTTCGTCCACCGATTTGTCCCTCTTACAAACTGGAGTTACCTGCGCTCACATCCAACCATTCTGGATTGTCCGCTACGTGAAAAATTCAGCTGGGAAATGTAACCTTACAAGAGGGTTAAATTAGCAACTTAACTAAACGTAAAAAAATTAATTTGTTTTAGCACTTTGAACCTGCTATCATTAATGAATAATTGACGTCCAACATTTGTAGTGTTGTTTCTCAAACACGAGCAACCTTAACACAAATTTTGCTTTTCCAGTGACATCTCATTCAGCTTTCATCTCTGTGTCTCTGAATGGAAGGAGTAGTCTGTCTTTCAATATAACTCATTTCGTCATGAAAAGAACCTATGTATATGGTGCCTTCTGTCTGCTTTCATAGCCTCATGCGGCCTTCCCTATCGGAACAGAAAGAGAAAAATTTATCGAATTTGGGCCTGAGCGGAAATTAGAACGTTCTTGAAGTTTTCACTGTCTCTCTCTTTTTTTCGTTTTGAAGCCAAAGGTCTAGACAGGCTGAGTGAAAGGGGATAGAGAGAGAGAGAGAGAGAGAGAGAGAGAGAGAGAGAGAGAGAGAGAGACTTCATCATTCCATTCGAAACACATGGTGAAGTACACACTTGATAGGTACTAGCAGTCACGTCTGTGCCAGCTTAATTAGGTACCGCGAGAGCATCGCTTCGGGCAAAACTTACGGATGAATATTACGGACGAATACGCCAATGAAGTAGAGAGCTACTGCTGAATTTAAGTGCCACGGTAGAGCCAAAACGGGATAATTGCCATTGATTCAAAATTAATTTTACCGCTTCAACATACTGGATCGCCAATCATCGAAAACGGATGCTTAAAAACGTGCCGTTTTTACTGTCGTGTGTGCGGCAGAATTGCGTATCTTTTGCCACGGTTCTAAGACTGGCTTTCCCTACTTTACGTCTGCATTGTTTGATAACTGTTACGTTCAGAAGGAAAGTCCACTCTCTACGAAGCACAGTTCGAGTTACAAATTGTTTACATGTTTGTTAAGAAGGTACGAGGGAAAAGTTCGGCAGCAGAAGCGACTTCGTACGGTGCCGGACCATAGGCGAAACGGTTCGCAGTGCTGTTTGTTATTCAGTGATCGCCACTGATTGCCACGATGGCCAGGGGAGAAGATGGAGCTACCTGCTGCATAGACATGCCTTGTCTCCTATGGGTGCAACTATTTGTTGCCTCTGTGGATGCCAGTTTCGGACACAGGCTTCTATCCGCAGTAAAATAAACTGGAACCATCTAAAATATCCTTGCTTTTCGGTGTACCGGAGAAAATAAACTGCGTATAGAAACCTGTCATCCGTCGGGGCAACAGAACATCGCATTCGTAGTAGACAAGGCATGTCTATGCAGCAGCTAGCTCCGCCTTCTCCACTAGCGATAGTGGCTATCAGTCGCGATTGCTGAATAACAAACAACACTGGGACACGTTCCGCTGCGGTCCGTCAGCGTGCAAAGTCACATTTGCTGCCGATCGGGTTGCCCAGCGACAGGTGCTGTTGCCTACAACTTGGACTCTATGTAGCGTCGTTCGACTACTTTTCCGGACACGGGTTCCTATCCTCAATTTATTCCCCATGACCCGCGACAGTTCCTCAAATTATATAAAGGTGGCGACGAGCAATGATCCTTTCTTTCCGTGTCGATGCACACCATGCCCGATCTCTTGGCAGAATCAGGGACTGCGAGTAAGCATTTCAAGGGCAGATATCGCTACCTCAGTAGTTGGTTGGGTTGGGTTGTTGTGGGGGAGGAAACCAAACAGTGAGGTCATTGGTCTCATCGATTAGGGAAGGACGGGGAAGGAAGTTGGCTGAGCCCTTTCAAAGGAACCATCCCGGCATTTGCCTGGAGTGATTTAGGGAAATCACGGAAAACCTAAATCAGGATGGCCGGAGCGGGATTGAACCGTCGTCCTCCCCAATGCGAGTCCAGTGTGCTAACCACTGCGCCACCTCTCCCGGTCTACGTCAGTAGTAGGTAACAGGCAGGGAATTTGGGTCGGAATGCAAGCGTGCCTTGATGACCGAGGCAGTTAAGTCGACTGCTTGGGTAAAGAGGGAAATCCGGGTTCAAGTCTCATAGCGGCACAAATTTTCACGTGTTACCACTCATACATTTCAATACCCAAATACAGCTAACTCATTAAAATCTTTGAACCTGTGACCAACAGCAACTGCCGTTGCTGGGCACTTATCACATCGCTAGGTACAGCCAAGGGACCAGAATTGAAATATCACCAACTCACCAGACAATGTTGATAGCCCTGTCACTTCACATCAAAGAAGGGACTTATTGTGGTTTATGAGATCGAAATCCATGCTGTAGCAAAACAAGGACAGGCCAGGACCACACACACACACACTCGTCATTTTTGCCAGAGTTATCGTTTTCTACCAACCACCAGCCCCGAGGGCGCTCCTACTTCGGTCCACGAGTGTACGTGTCTGAACCGGTCACCCCCTGTGGACTGTTCCGCTGCTAGATGCGGCCCTGCTGCTGTGGCCTTAGCGGGCCACCTGGGGCCTACTTCAGCTGCTGCCAACCGGTTACCCTGGGGGCCTACGGCTACAGCCCGGAGCCGTGCATCGCCCGCGGAGGCGAACTCCGTGCTTCCTGCCTCTGCTCGTGAGGGCTGCTGCTGCTGCTGCTGCTGTTGTTGAGAACCACCTGATCCACCCTGCAGCCACGACACGATTCTGTGCCCTGCATGCTGGGCTGCCGGGCACTCTCCAGTCTGCAGTACAAGCCAACACGTGCCACAGCGGCCGGAGTTCTTGCAGAAGTGCTACCGTCACCTCCTGCAGCGGCCCGACACTGCAGGCTGTCGGACTGTCAGCTGAACCACCTCGCACGTCGCACACGACTTACGTCCTGGGAGCGTCGACTTCTCCAAATATCATCACGATTGTTGTAGATGATGAAGAATCAATGTTTTAGCAGGGAGCTTTCTATCACAACATGTCGGACGACTACCAGGCATTCCCTGACCACCCCAACCAGGGTGGTGGAATATCGGCAACCTGACCTCGAGCTACTCTGTTCCATCACCCACGATAGACTTTTACCACCGCGGCCTCTAAAGATACTCCAAATTTACTTTCTACAGTGGCGGCTTCTGCAAAATTTCACTAATGGGCTACAATGTGGACACCTATAGCATTTTGACATACAGGATAGTAATCGCAATTACACTTCCGGGAAAAAATTAGTACACCTGGAAAGACTTAGTCGATTTTGATTCGATGAGGCCATATGCCACCTGGGGTATAGTAGGTGTACTGATAATGGTTTGGGCAACAGGTGGCGTAGTGGCATAGCTACCAGTGTGCCATCTGTGTCTACCGTTTAATAGGGTGTGGTGCAAACGTGTGAAGCAAGAAGGCAACCATGCCACGGGGACGCACTCAAGACTTCTACAGCCAACTGTGCGAGTTTGAGAGGATCAAATTGTGGCCCTCCGAGTGGCAGGATGATTTTTTTGGAGAACTGCTACACGAGTGCAACGATGCTGGTATCAGTGGTCACGTGAACATTCTGAGACTTGTAGACCAGGTTCTGGACGTCCACAAAAAACACACGCCCACCAGGATCGTTGTATTGTAAGGGCAGCAGCGGCAGATCGTACAGCTATCACAGCACAGATAAGAGGGTTTGTGAGGCCAGATTTGTCAACAGGAATTGTAGCAAACCAGTTACCAGCAGTGAGACTAGCAGCACAACTGTAGCCCATATTCCACTCACGAGACAGCATCGACGTGCACGACTCGAGTGGTGCCAAAAGACTATCACTTGGAAGAAGGAATGGCGCCCATGGTCTTTCACGATGAAAGCATATTCTGCCTGCACGCGAGTGATGGTCGTTTGCTTGTACGACGTAGATCTGGTGAGTGCTGTCTCGTAGAGTACATTCGTCCAAGACACAAAGGCCCCACCCCGGGCCTTATGGTCTGGTCTGCGTTAAGCCACAACTCTCATTCAACTTTCGTGTTTCTGGAGGGGAGGCTAACCGGCACTCGGTACGTGCAGAATGTCGTTAGGCCCGTTCTTCAGCTGTGCTTGCAACAGGAAGGTAAGGTGTTGTTCCAACAGGACAGTGCTCGACTGCACACTGACCGCGAAACTCAACGTGCTCTGCAAGACGTGCGGTACTTCCCTGGCCAGCGCCATCTCCGGACTCGTCTCCAATCGAGCGCGTGTGGAATGTGATGGGATAAGAAGTGCCTCGGGCGACTCATCAACCAACAACTCTTACTGAACTACGAGAACAGGTCGAGCAGGCGCGGCACAACGTCGCCCAGGACAGTATTCGCCATCAGTACTATCGACTGGATGCCAGAGTCGGCTGATCTGGTGAGTGCTGTCTCGTAGAGTACATTCGTTCAAGACACAAAGGCCCCACCCCGGGCCATCAGTACTATCGACTGGATGCCAGAGTCGGCGCATGCTTTCCGCCGGTGGACGCAACACCACGTACTAATATGGGTGTTCCAGCATGGGTCGATAACTGGTACTTCAGTTATATTTATATACACTCCTGGAAATTGAAATAAGAGCACTGTGAATTCATTGTCCCAGGAAGGGGAAACTTTATTGACACATTCCTGGGGTCAGATACATCACATGATCACACTGACAGAACCACAGGCACATAGACACAGGCAACAGAGCATGCACAATGTCGGCACTAGTACAGTATATATCCACCTTTCGCAGCAATGCAGGCTGCTATTCTCCCATGGAGACGATCGTAGAGATGCTGGATGTAGTCCTGTGGAACGGCTTGCCATGCCATTTCCACCTGGCGCCTCACTTGGACCAGCGTTCGTGCTGGACGTGCAGACCGCGTGAGACGACGCTTCATCCAGTCCCAAACATGCTCAATTGGGGACAGATCCGGAGATCTTGCTGGCCAGGGTAGTTGACTTACACCTTCTAGAGCACGTTGGGTGGCACGGGATACATGCGGACGTGCATTGTCCTGTTGGAACAGCAAGTTCCCTTGCCGGTCTAGGAATGGTAGAACGACGGGTTCGATGACGGTTTGGATGTACCGTGCACTATTCAGTGTCCCCTCGACGATCACCAGTGGTGTACGGCCAGTGTAGGAGATCGCTCCCCACACCATGATGCCGGGTGTTGGCCCTGTGTGCCTCGGTCGTATGCAGTCCTGATTGTGGCGCTCACCTGCACGGCGCCAAACACGCATACGACCATCATTGGCACCAAGGCAGAAGCGACTCTCATCGCTGAAGACGACACGTCTCCATTCGTCCCTCCATTCACGCCTGTCGCGACACCACTGGAGGCGGGCTGCACGATGTTGGGGCGTGAGCGGAAGACGGCCTAACGGTGTGCCGGACCGTAGCCCAGCTTCATGGAGACGGTTGCGAATGGTCCTCGCCGATACCCCAGGAGCAACAGTGTCCCTAATTTGCTGGGAAGTGGCGGTACGGTCCCCTACGGCACTGCGTAGGATCCTACGGTCTTGGCGTGCATCCGTGCGTCGCTGCGGTCCGGTCCCAGGTCGACGGGCACGTGCACCTTCCGCCGACCACTGGCGACAACATCGATGTACTGTGGAGACCTCACGCCCCACGTGTTGAGCAATTCGGCGGTACGTCCACCGGCCTCCCGCATGCCCACTATACGCCCTCGCTCAAAGTCCGTCAACTGCACATACGGTTCACGTCCACGCTGTCGCGGCATGCTACCAGTGTTAAAGACTGCGATGGAGCTCCGTATGCCACGGCAAACTGGCTGACACTGACGGCGGCGGTGCACAAATGCTGCGCAGCTAGCGCCATTCGACGGCCAACACCGCGGTTCCTGGTGTGTCCGCTGTGCCGTGCGTGTGATCATTGCTTGTACAGCCCTCTCGCAGTGTCCGGAGCAAGTATGGTGGGTCTGACACACCGGTGTCAATGTGTTCTTTTTTCAATTTCAAGGAGTGTATATATAACCTAGTGGTTAGTGTCAGAAATTCCATGCGGCCTTTCGCGGATGATGCTATAGTATACAGAGAAGTTGCAGCAATAGAAAATTGCAGCGAAATGCAGGAAGATCTGCAGCGGATAGGCACTTGGTGCAGGGAGTCGCAACTGACCCTTAACGTAGACAAATACAATGTATTGCGAATACATAGAAAGAAGCATCCTTTACTGTATGATTACATGATAGCGGAACAAACACTGGTAGCAGTTACTTCTGTAAAATATCTGGGAGTATGCGTGCGGAACGATTTGAAGTGGAATGATCATATAAAATTAATTGTTGGTAAGGCGGGTACCAGGTTGAGATTCATTGAGAGAGTCCTTAGAAAATGTAGTCCATCAACAAAGGAGGTGGCTTACAAAACACTCGTTCGACCTATACTTGAGTATTGCTCATCAGTGTAGGATCCGTACCAGATCGGGTTGACGGAGGAGATAGAGAAGACCCAAAGAAGAGCGGCGCGTTTCGTCACAAGATTATTTGGTAAGCGTGATAGCGTTGCGGAGATGTTTAGCAAACTCAAGTGGCAGACTCTGCAAGAGGGGCGCTCTGCATCGCGGTGTAGCATGCTGTCCAGGTTTCGAGAGGGTGCGTTTCTGGATGAGGTATCTAATATATTGCTTCCCCCTGCTTATACGTCCCGAGGAGATCACGAATGTAAAATTAGAGAGATTCAAGCGCGCATGGAGGCTTTCCGGCAGTCGTTCTTCCCGCAAACCACACGCGACTGGAACAGGAAAGGGAGGTAATGACAGGGGCACGTAAAGTGCCCTCCGCCACACACCGCTGTGTGGCTTGCGCAGTATAAATGTAGATGTAGATGTAGATCATATTGTGCTATTGATTTGTAAGTGTAATCATTTCATGTACTCCATAAGCACTGTTACAACAATAAATCTTGAGTGAAATGGATACCTCTAAATGGCTGTACTATTTCTTTTCCAGCAGTGTTAATTGACTGCATTAATTTTACTATATAAAGTGAATCGTTGAAGTACGAGGGCTATTCAGAAAGTACGGAACGTTAAGTGCAAGAAATATGTTTCATTATATACAACTGAAAGAGCGACTGACATACTACTTTTCCACATAGTCACCAAACACACTGAGGCACTTATCATAGCGGTGGACAAGCTTTGAACGACCTTCGTCGTAAAATTCTGCCGCTTGAGACTTCTGCCAGTGAGTCACGCCCGCCTGGAGTTCCGCATCGTCATCAGAGCGCTGTTTTTCAAGCCAGTTCTTCATCTTGGTGCAAGATCGGGGCTGTAGGGCGGATGAGGGAAAATTTCCCACCTGAATGAATTAAGGAGTTCTTTAGTGCAGTTTGCCGTGTGAGGTCGGGCACTGTCGCGCAAAAACAAAATTTTGGATGTCAGCTTTCCTCGGCGTTTGTTTTGAACTGCTCTTCTAAGGCTGTGCAGAGTTTTAAAGTACCGGGTAGAACGCTCGAGAAAATCAATAAGAAGCACACCTTACCTATCCCAAAATACTGTCGCCATCAACTTCCTTGCTGACAAGGTTTGCAAACATTTTCTTGGTTTTTGGGCGGACCTTGGGTGCCCCCACTCCATGGACTGCAATTTTGTCTCGCAATTGACTTGTTTCACCCAAGTCTCGTCACCGGATACGATTCGATCCACTAATGAAATCACCGTGTTTGTGGTAGGCCTCCAGGAATGACAACATTGCCCCCCATTTGCTGTTCTTTACAGTGCTCTGGAAGCATTTTGGGCATCCATCGTGCACAAAATTTGTGGTAGCCTACCTTTTGAGTGACAATTTCAAACAATAAAGTACGCGAAATTTGTGGAAAAGAAAGCGAAAGCTCGGTTATTGTGAAGCGACGGTTTTCACGAATCGTCTCATAACTTCAGCGACCAGATCGTCAGTCACAGTGTTTGGTGGTCCACTCTTCTCTTCATCACGAACGTCGGTTCGGCCGTTTTTAAATCGAACGCACCATTTCCGGGCCGGCCGCGGTGGTCTCGCGGTTCTAGGCGCGCAGTCCGGAACCGCGCGACTGCTACGGTCGCAGGTTCGAATCCTGCGCCTCGGGCATGGATGTGTGTGCTGTCCTTAGGTTAGTTAGGTTTAAGTAGTTCTAAGTTCTTGGGGGCTGATGACCACAGCTGTTAAGTCCCATAGTGCTCAGAGCCAGAGCACCATTTCCGGACGGAACATTCACCCATTACGTTGTTTCCCTACACTTCGCACAGTTCACGATAAATTTCTATAGGTTCTAGGTTTTTTGCCAACAAAAACCGTACCACAGACCGCACCTCACAACTGGCGGGATTTTCGATTGCAGCGCACATTTCATATTCGAATATCGAAAAAACCAGACGCGCAGAGACGTTCCCGCTGTCACGGATGGATGCCGACTGATCTGCCAAGCACGCACATACCAAAATATACGCGATCGGCGCGCACCTAGCGGCGTCAGACGGAAACGTTCCCTACTTTCTGAATAGCCCTCGTATATTTAAATTTTATAATTCTTTAATACCGCGAAGAATAAAATGAAAGTATAAAAACACATTAGTAGCGGCGGGAATCCAATCCAGGCCACCAAATTACCAGTGAGTACAGCTAACTACTCGCCGACAGAGCTGCTCCTAATAAACCCATCATGCTCTGCACTTGCACAGTACATTATGCGCAAGGTCAAAGGAGAACACTGACCTGCCCGTGTGAGTATCCCAGCACTCGTTGTGCCGGAAAGGATGGCGTCACATCAGAGCCTGCACAGTCGACAACGGACGGCTGCGCCCCTTCTCTGAGCTGATCGTAGCGCGGATGACCATCGTTTGGGCGCTCGACACTGGCTTCTTGCGGAAACAGCGCTTTGAAACACGTCCTCGTTCATTTTATTTGCGCACCAACACGCATTCAGAGAGAAATGACGCAGTTTTAGTGCGATTTCGGCTCGCATTCGAAGTGCAAAGGCATAATTTTAGTGCTGTATTTACAGTGTGCTCTAGCACATTATAACCAGCCGCCTCTCTCTCTCTCTCTCTCTCTCTCTCTCTCTCTCTCTCTCTCAACAAGTGATATGAAAGGCGCAGTTATATTGCAGCTTAGTTGTAGAGAAGATTTCAAAAAATGGCTCTGAGCACTATGGGACTCAACTGCTGAGGTCATTAGTCCCCTAGAACTTAGAACTAGTTAAACCTAACTAACCTAAGGACATCACGAACATCCATGCCCGAGGCAGGATTCGAACCTGCGACCGTAGCGGTCTTGCGGTTCCAGACTGCAGCGCCTTTAACCGCACGGCCACTTCGGCCGGCAGAAGATTTCATGTCTGCTACTAACGCTGAGAGGATAGGATAGAAGACGATCTCAAAAGAACCCATCAATTACCTTGCAGAACAGACAACTTTACATAAATGAAATTAGAATTATATTAATACCTCCAGCTGCTGACGGCCGTTGATATACACTCCTGGAAATGGAAAAAAGAACACATTGACACTGGTGTGTCAGACCCACCATACTTGCTCCGGACACTGCGAGAGGGCTGTACAAGCAATGATCACACGCACGGCACAGCGGACACACCAGGAACCGTGGTGTTGGCCGTCGAATGGCGCTAGCTGCGCAGCATTTGTGCACCGCCGCCGTCAGCGTCAGCCAGTTTGTCGTGGCATACGGAGCTCCATCACAGTCTTTAACACTGGTAGCATGCCGCGACAGCGTGGACGTGAACCGTATGTGCAGTTGACTGACTTTGAGCGAGGGCGGTATAGTGGGCATGCGGGAGGCCGAGTGGACGTACCGCCGAATTGCTCAACACGTGGGGCGTGAGGTCTCCACAGTACATCGATGTTGTCGCCAGTGGTCGGCGGAAGGTGCACGTGCCCGTCGACCTGGGACCGGACCGCAGCGACGCACGGATGCACGCCAAGACCGTAGGATCCTACGCAGTGCCGTAGGGGACCGCACCGCCACTTCCCAGCAAATTAGGGACACTGTTGCTCCTGGGGTATCGGCGAGGACCATTCGCAACCGTCTCCATGAAGCTGGGCTACGGTCCCGCACACCGTTAGGCCGTCTTCCGCTCCCCCAACATCGTGCAGCCCGCCTCCAGTGGTGTCGCGACAGGCGTGAATGGAGGGACGAATGGAGACGTGTCGTCTTCAGCGATAAGAGTCGCTTCTGCCTTGGTGCCAATGATGGTCGTATGCGTGTTTGGCGCCGTGCAGGTGAGCGCCACAATCAGGACTGCATACGACCGAGGCACACAGGGCCAACACCCGGCATCATGGTGTGGGGAGCGATCTCCTACACTGGCCGTACACCACTGGTGATCGTCGAGGGGACACTGAATAGTGCACGGTACATCCAAACCGTCATCGAACCCATCGTTCTACCATTCCTAGACCGGCAAGGGAACTTGCTGTTCCAACAGGACAATGCACGTCCGCATGTATCCCGTGCCACCCAACGTGCTCTAGAAGGTGTAAGTCAACTACCCTGGCCAGCAAGATCTCCGGATCTGTCCCCCATTGAGCATGTTTGGGACTGGATGAAGCGTCGTCTCACGCGGTCTGCACGTCCAGCACGAACGCTGGTCCAACTGAGGCGCCAGGTGGAAATGGCATGGCAAGCCGTTCCACAGGATTACATCCAGCATCTCTACGATCGTCTCCATGGGAGAATAGCAGCCTGCATTGCTGCGAAAGGTGGATATACACTGTACTAGTGCCGACATTGTGCATGCTCTGTTGCCTGTGTCTATGTGCCTGTGGTTCTGTCAGTGTGATCATGTGATGTATCTGACCCCAGGAATGTGTCAATAAAGTTTCCCCTTCCTGGGACAATGAATTCACGGTGTTCTTATTTCAATTTCCCGGAGTGTATATCAACGGGGACAGGTGAAAAGGTGTGCCCCGACCGGGACTCGAACCCGGGGTCTCCTGCTTACATGGAAGACACTCTACCCATCTGAGCCACAGAGGGCACAGAGGATAGGGCGACTGCAGGGACTATCTCGCGCACGCCTCCCGCGAGACCCACACTCTCACCTTGTATGTCCACACACTACATTCGTAGTGCTCCACCCCAACATACTGATTACTCGTGGAAGACGTTCTTACCAAGTCCCGTAAGAGTTTGGGTAATGTGTGTGCTTGCGCACAGGAGGAGGAGGTCACGGCCGGTATTGCCAGAACTATATACTTGTATGCAGTGGCCCTATCCTCTGTGCCCTCGGTGGCTCAGATGGATAGAGCGTCTGCCATGTAGGCAGGAGACCCCGGGTTCGAGTCCCGGTCGGGGCACACCTTTTCACCTGTCCCCGTTGATATATATATCAACGCCCGTCAGCAGCTGGAGGTATTGATATATTTCTAATTTCATTCTAGGCGGCTGCAGGTTCTTTCTGACATGTCCGAAAGAACAGACACCATATCCATATAACTTTAAATCACGTCTACAGTTGTGTAGTGATGTCCCTTGTGCCCCTGTTACTACTGAGAATGGTGCGTGCAGACAACAACCAGTTTAATTTTCTCGTCCCATCCAATTTCACGAGACGTTATGTTCGATGAAGTCAATAAATGAGTCATATTCATCTGTTGAGACTGTTAACTGTCTCCCGAGACGTGGCTGCTCGTCGATGCTGCCATCTTTCATCTTCTTCTTTTCCCTGCCCTTATCCCGTATCTCCACGGGTTCCACCTGTTAATTAGGATTACGCAAGGTTAGGGGTAGAGGGTGGCCAGATCAGCCTCCCTGTCACCACCTCTTCCCTCCCTACCTTCTCCAGGACGGAATTTGTGTATCCCATCCATCAACAAAAGTAAAACGAGGATAATGGAATGTAGTCGAATTAAGTCGGGTGATGCTGAGGGAATTAGATTAGGAAATGAGACACTTAAAGTAGTAAAGGAGTTTCGCTATTTGGGGAGCAAAGTAACATGATGGTCGAAGCAGAGAGGATAAAAAATGTAGACTGGCAATGGCAAGGAAAGAGTTTCTGAAGAATAAAAATTTGTTAACATCGAGTATAGATTTAAGTGTCAGGAAGTCGTTTCTGAAAGTATTTGTATGGAGTGTAGCCATGTATGGAAGTGAAACATGGACGACAAATAGTTTGGACAAGAAGAGAATAGAAGCTTTCGAAGTGTGGTGCTACAGAAGAAAGCTGAAGATTAGATGGGTACATCACATAACTAATGAGGAGGTATTGAATAGAATTGGGGAGAAGAGAAGTTTGTGGCACAACTTGACAAAAAGAAGGGACCGGTTAGTAGGACATGTTCTGAGGCATCAAGGGATCACAAATTTAGCATTGGAGGGCAGCGTTGAGGGTAAAAATCGTAGATGGAGACCAAGAGATGAATACACTAAGCAGATTCAGAAGGATGTAGGTTGCAGTAGGTACTGGGAGATGAAGAAGCTTGCAAAGGATAGGGTAGCACGGAGAGCTGCATCAAACCGGTCTCAGGACTGAAGACCACAACGACATCCATCTGCACCTAATGTTGGCCAATGCGAACGTGTGAGACATTTTTTCGAAACGTTTGCGCAGTGCGTAACTGAGGCAGGACATGGCTACCAGTTCAATGCTCACTATTCACATAGTCGAATGTAGAAACCGCCTACAAAACACACACCGGCTGACCGGCTGGCCCTCGTCGTTAACCCGCAGAAACTCCCCCCACCCCCCCCCCCCTCCCACCCCCGTCGTCAGAATGTCGAAAGTGATGTGCTAACACGTGCATTTTAAAACTTCTAGAGTCATCAAAACCTACTATCTCGATCAGTTGTATTGTCTACATAAACTACCTACATCTTACCGTGAATTATGCTCCGAGTTATTCCGACATTCGAAGAGGAATTAGGTTTCTGGACGTCGATGTAGTAGTTTGTCAGATCGGTCTTCAACAGTGCTTACCTGAAACAACAGAAAACAAAAATTAGGCGCACTGAACGAGGTAACGGACCAGAATTAAATTTTTTTGGGGGTTACTATTACCTAGCTACAGTACGTTCGGAGTTAGTTTTTGACTGACCTGTAAATAAGCTCCGATTATTGCCTTGCGACGATAATATATCACAAAAGTACCCAATTGAAAACAGCTTCGTCTTCTGTAACTCGACGGAGGGATCTGCGTGAAAAACTTTAAAGGGGATAGATTTTTAAGGATACAATAACCTTCACAAAAACTCTTTTCATTCTTCTCCTGACACCATTTTTCTGTTTTCATATACTTACGTGAACGCTGTAAAATTTTTAATAACTTAGTATGGTGCATTTTGTCTTGTACATGCAAATTCAGTAACATTAACAAGAATGCTGGTTTATGTCAGGGCACGTCCTGGAGCAACTGACTTACCAAATTGCGTGAATTGGCCATATGCCTACCATCTCTGATGTGTGTGTAAGTGGAAGTGGGTCTTCAACTCAGTATCAATACTGTCTTCAGTTTACGTTTGACTGCCGCAAGTGACTAACTGACTTGCAAGGGGAATCTGCCACAGGTCGCTCTCCAATACGTTCTAAACTTCCCACGGTGGGAGAAGGGTGAAAATAAAGGGACGAATTCCTGGAAACTGTTAGTGGCAAAATACATAAAACTGTTAATGGAACAGCCACAAAATCTGGAAAGCTCACAGAGAAAAACTGTTATAAAAAAATGGCTCTAACCACTAGGGGACTTAACATCCGAGGTCATCAGTTCCCTAGAATTTAGAACTACTTAAACCTAACTAACCCAAGGCGATCACACACATCCATGCCCGAGGCAGGATTCGATCCTGCGACCGTAGCAGCAGCGCGGTTCTGGACTGTCATCACTTTTTTGGACAAAGTTTTGCGGCATTATAGTAAGAATGGAGGCGTTTCTGTACATTACTGACTCTTGGGGTGGGCAAAGCGATCCCTCCTTATACGATGCGCCGCTTATCGACGAAGTCAGAGCACCGAAGTGTTCCTTAAAAGTAACCCCATCAAAGGGAAATCCGTTCTGTCAGTCCTGTGATGAATACTGTTACAAACAGGTGAAGAATTTCACTAGCCGACTACACCAATGTCATATTCTCATAACGTACTAAACGCAAGTCAGAGATAGAAGCACACGCCTTGGTCCACAATTAATTGCAGGCTGCAACTTTCGAGAAAACGGATCGATATGGGCGGTGTGCCGCGAAATTATCGCCAGATGCGAGGTACTTAGTAGTGTTAATGAGGTCGCTTTCCCTGTTTATATCCACACCAAAAACTCTGTGGCACATGAGCCTTAGCACATTGCTCATGATTGCTTTGAATGTTTTTATGGTAACACTAGCTGTTACTCGCAGCAGTGCTCGCATAGCAGTACTTTTGTCATGATGAATGACGGTCAATAAGTAAGCTGCTGTAGGTGCAACAGCGTCAGCTGCCCTCACATGTTTGCCCGTCAGGATAAGCACAGCTCGTGATGTGCGCCCAACTCCCCCGCCTCCCACGCTGCCCCAGCTCACGATGCGTCGGCATGCGTGGCGACGCAGCCGAACAGTGCGAGAGGGGCGTGGGCATGAGCGATAGAATGTTATGCAACAAATAGTGTAGAAGTGTGGATTAAACACGTTGAACGCTGTATCACCATGGTATTCATTACTTTGCCCTGAATCATAACACATATCAACCAATAAAAGCATTTCTGCAAATCGATAAAGTTCAAAAATCTGCCAGGAAGTTTCATATCAGCGCACACTCTGCTGCAGAGTAAAAAATCTCGTTATGGAAACATCTCCCAGGCTGTGGCTAAACCATGTCTCCGCAATATCCTTTCTTCCAGGAGTGCTAGTTCTGCAAGGTTCGCAGGAGAGCTGCTGTGAAGTTTGGAAGGTAGGAGACGAGGTACTGGCAGAATTGAAGCTGTGAGGACGGGTCGTGAGTCGTGCATGGGAAGCTCAGATGACAGAGCACTTGCCCGCGAAAGGCAAAGGTCCCGAGTTCGAGTCTCGGTCCGGCATACAGTTTTAATCTGCCAGGAAGTTTTAACCTCATGGGGTTTCCTGAATTATCCACTAAGTCATTTATGTACTATATATTGTGGACACAGATGGTCCTAGAACAATCGCCTGAGGAACGCACGAAAATGTTTGCTTTTATGTCTGTTGATCTTTCACCGTTAATGCTGACATACTGTTTTCTACTCGCTAGGAATTCTTCAATCAAATTACGCGCATGGTCTGTGCGAAACTGTGTTTTCGCCTAAGTTTATTAGAATCTGGGTAATAGTGAAAGATGGAACGCCACAGATGGCGGCTTGGATGCCTCTAGGGTTTCGGTTTGAGTTCCTAGTAGCAAGCTCCTTGGTCTGAGTGACGCTCAGCGGCAAACAGCAACGTTCCGCTCGTCCGGGAATGGTTTTTGCGGGGAAACAAAGTGCGAGTTGCAATGGCTCGGTGCCCGTGTTAGCCCAGTGTAATTGCCGCTGCAGGGTCACGGGACGCAGCCTCGTGCAGAGCCGGTATTCGCCGGAGCCGACGTTCCGCCCACGCCGCGCGTCCGCGCTAATTTGTGGAACGCGGCCGCAGAATGTGGACGTCCAACGAGTGCTTTGAAGAGCCGGAACGCTGGAAGCGCCAGGGAGCCGCCTTCTTATCAACCAGGCCATCCGATACCACGGGCACACGCTTTAATTAATTTCCAGTCGACGCTACAAAGAATGTGACGTTCCGCGCGCGAGGCGGCTTTCACCGGAACAGGAAAAGAAACTGCTTCAGCGGCGAACGGCTTCTCCCACCACGTGTGACAGCCTCGGATATATTTAAAAAAAAAGGTCCACAGCGATGTTGCAATTGCATCTTCCACAATCTGAAACTTTAGTCCGATTTTCAGCTAATCGTGGCGCATATAACCAAATACCTAGTGCTTTTCCTACAGTGTCAGAAACTTTAAACTCATTCGACGGTTGAAGCAATATAAAGTAGCACACTTTTACAAATACATTCCTCATATTAGGAAGTTGCCGACAAAGCAAAGAATTTTGCACAGTCGTTTTAAACGTAATCACTGCCCCGCTGACAAACAGAAATTATGCGAAAAGAAAGCAGCTGTCAGAAGGACAATGAGAGATTCTTTTAACGAATTTGAAAGCAATCTTTTATCCGCAGATTCTAAAATTAACCTCAAAAAATTTTGGTCGTACGTAAAATCTATGAACGCTACAAATAATTGAATACCTTCTCTTGCCAACAGTACGGGTAATGTAACTGATGATGATAAACAGAAGGCCGAAATTGTAGCTTTCAAAAACTCGTTTGCGATAGAGGACTGCATCACCATTCCCCCTTTCAATCATCGAACAAACGAAAGGATGGCTGACATTGTTTTTAGTGTATCTGGGATTGTAAAACAGTTAAGATCCTTAGACGCCAGAAAGGCATCTGGCCCAGACGGTATCCCCGTAAGATTTTATGTTGACTATGCTACAAATATAGCACCGTTCTTATCCGTCACTATCAGAGATCATCGGAACGGCGGAAAGTTCTACGGGGCTGGAAGAAGGCCCAGGTCATAGCAATCTATAAAAAGGGTAGAAAATCGGATGCGCATAATTACCGGCCAATTTCACTGACATCGATTTGTTGTAGAATCATGGAACATATTTTGTGTTCAAATATAATGACCTTTCTAGACACTGAGAAGCTCATCTGCAGAAACAAGCACGGTTTTAGGAAACAGCTGTCATTCGAGACACAGCTGGCCCTCTTTGTGCGTGATATACAACAGGCTCTATATACCGGCTCCCATGTTGATGCCATATTTCTGGACTTTCGAAAGGCGTTCGACTCAGTTCCGCGCTGTCGCTTGCTAGAAAAAGTGCGCGCTTACGGTCTATCCGATGACATATGCGGTTGGATAGAAAGTTTTCTAACAGACAGGGAGCAGTATGTCGTCCTGAACGGGGTGACTTCAATAGAAACAAACGTAACTTCAGGTGTGCCCCACGGCAGCGTAATAGGTCCTCTGCTTTTTACGATTTACATAAACGACCTGGTTGATGGTATTGACAGCGAAATTAGACTGTTTGCCGATGATGCTGTAGTCCAGTGGAAAGTAGTATCCCACGAAAGTTGTGAACAAATCTATGTGGATTTGCAGAAAATAAATGCGTGGTGTAATGACTGGCAGTTATCTCTCAATATTATGAAGTGTAAGCTACTGCGAAAAACAAGGCGCAAATCCCCATTCGTGTACGAGTACAAAATAAATGCCCAGTCTTTGGAAGCAGTAACGTCCGTCAAGTATGTGGGTGGGACTATTCGAAATGATATCAAATGGAACAATCAGATTACAGCAGTAACGGGTAAGGCGAACTCTAGATTGCGGTTTATTGGTAGAATCCTGAAGCGATGCAGTCCTTCAACAAAGGAAATAGCTTACAATACGTTAGTTCGTCCAGTCTTGGAGTGTTTTTCGTCTGTAAGGGACCCTTACCAGTTGGGTCTGATTCAAGAGATTGAGAAGGTCCAAAGAAGAGCGGCAAGGTTCGTGACTGGCACATTTAGCCATCGCGAGAGCGTTACAAATCTCATAGAAAGTTTGAAGTGGGACACACTTGCAGATAGACGACGCGCTAAACAGAAGGGGCTGCTCACTAAATTCCGAAATCCGATCTTCACCGAGGATGTAGAGCATATATTATTACCACCAACTTTAAAATCGCGCAATAATCACGATTCAAAGATAAGGGAAATAAGAGGCCGTACTGAGGCGTTCAGACAGTGGTTTTTCCCTCGCGTGATCCGCGACTGGAACAGAGGGGGGGGGGGGGGGGGGGAATATGGCTTTGGCGCGCGAATTGTGGCCTCCGCCAGACAACGCATAGCGGAGTATGTATGTAGATGTAGGTGGCAGAAGTCATGGCATAGCGACGAGCACATCTACAGATAGCGGCAGTATCGCATAAGCAAGGTATTGGAGGCCAGTGCAATGGCGCGGCATTGGCAGAACCGTCATCCGCACAGGTGATTCGTGTGGAGAGCTTTCCCACGTGATTATGGGCACACGACGGGCATTCACACACTTTAAACGCGAAATGGCAGTTGGAGCTAGACGCATGGGACATTCCATTTAAAAAATCGTTATGGAGTTCCTTATTCCGAGATCCACGTTAGCAGGAGTGTGCAGAGAATACCACATTCCAGGCACCGAGATGTCACCACGGACAACACAGTCGCCGACGGCTTCACGTAACGACCGATGCAGTGACGTTAGTGTCGAGTTGTCACCGCTAACAGACAAACAAAACAGAGAGAAAGAACAGCAGGAAGCAATGTGGGACGTATCCGTTAGGATAGCACGTTCAGATTTGGTGTTGATGGACTATGGCAGCAGACGACAGACGCGAGTGCCTCTGCTAACAGCACGACACCGCCTGCAGCGCCTTTCCTGGGCTGGTAACCGTATGGGTTGGACCCTAGAGGACTGGACAAGTGTGGCCTCGTCAGGTAAGTCCCGATTCCAGTTGGTAAGAGCTGATGGTGGGGTCCGAGCGTCACGCAGCCCCACGAAGCCACGGCCGCAGGCTCCGAACACGGCACTGTGCAAGATGGTGGTGGCTTCGTCACGGTGTGGGCAGTGTTTACATGGAATGCACTGGATCCTCTGGTCCAACTGAAACGACCACTGACTGTAAATGGCTACCTCGAGACCATCTGCGGCCATTCGTGGACTTCACGTTCCCGAACAAGGACGGAAATTTTATGGATGACAATGCGTAATGCCACCGGACCACAATTGTTCGCGACTGGATTTAAGGACATTCTGGACAAATCGAGCGAATGGTTTGGCCACCCAAGATCACCCGACATGAATGCCGTCGAACATTTATGGGACATAACCGAGAGGTCATTTCTTGCACAAAATCCTACACCGGCAACAGATTCGTAATTATTGTGGACCGCTATATAGAGACAGCAAGGTTCAATATTTCTGGAGGGGACTTCCAACGACTCGCCTCGCAGAGTTGTTGCACTTCACCGGGAAAAAGGAGGTCTGTCAGGATATTAAGGGCCGCGCGGGATTAGCCAAGCGGTCTTAGGCGCTGCAGTCATGGACTGTGCGGCTGGTCCCGGCGGGGGTTCGAGTCCTCCGTCGGGCATGGGTGGGTGTGTTTGTCCTTACGATAATTTAGGTTAGGTAGTGTGTAAGCTTAGGGACTGATGACCTTAGCAGTTGAGTCCCATAAGATTTCACACACATTTGAACACAGAATATTAGGGGGTACCCCAATACCTTTGCCACATCAGTGTATTTCTGATTTACTCGTATTGCAATGACGTCTCTTGTTTTCTCTTTGTTCTTTAACGTGCCTTTTAAGGTCGAGGCACAAGTAACCGAGTGGAAGACATTCCACAGCGCTTTCAAATAGCGGCACTCACACTTACCGACAACGGAATGTAGCGAGAGGGAATGGAACGTAACCGTCGAAGACTCTCGGGGAGAAAGGTTTGATGTCGACGTTGCTGACGGTATCGTGGCATCCCTCACAAAAAAACAGAAGTTGATCTAATGTTGTCGCGCCAAATGATACAATTAGTGGTGCTTTTTGTGCTTTCGTGTCTTATTAGTCTTTATTTTGTTGTTTACTTCGTTTTCCTGACACTCAGGAATTTGCTCGAGGATTTTGATATTTATCCTTCGAGTGTTCTAGCAGAAAAGCGGCCAAATATCTGAAAACCCCAAATCCCTAGGAATTTTGGCTATCTACATCTACATACATACTCTGCAAACCATTCTGAAGTGCTCGGCAGACGGTATTTAGCATGGTAGCACATGAGACAGTTTCTTCCCTTTCCAGTGGCGCATGCCGCGCGCGAGGAAAGACTGCTTTCGTGTCCTTTGCGTGATGCAGTTTGTCTTGTTCTGACTTCACTGTCCCCCCACTGTAGCGGTAAGTATCGGCCGAAGAATAGCTCTTGTATTAATACTCACCGTGGACAGACCTTCGCGGGACAATCAGCATTATCTTCAAGAGTCTGCCAATTCAGGTTTTTCAACATTTTGGCAACGTTCTCCTGACAGTCAAACAATCCTGTGGCCGTTCGTGCCGCGAGTCTTTGCAAATGTTCACAATCCAGTGTTCGCCCTTTTTGCACGGCTCCCAAGCACTTTAACAACATACTGAGATGGGACGCCCAAACATTTCGTAATCAGACTCGTTTGTCGACTGACTATTTTTTCTCAGTTTGCTTTCAGTGAACCAAAGTCAGCCACCTGCCGTATTGTCTGAGTCTGTTTAAACATTCCATTTCGTATTCTTACAAAGTTTTATATCCAGATATTTGTATGAGTTACCGGACTGCCATTGCATATATGACTTCTCTTGCGTACTTGTTGCTGTGCAACTGTGGAGGAATTAGCCGGTTATTAACCCTAAACACTGGCCTACCTCAGCCACTATTCTGTTTAACCTGTAAACCCATGACATTCCAGAAGCGAACTCCATGAAAATCTAGTATGCAGACGACCTAGCATTAGTCTTCCGGAGTAGAGATCTAGTGCATTGTGAGAATATGCCGACAAGTGATCTGCTGAAACTGAGTGACTACTTCCATAAATGGAGACTTAAGCCTAACCCAAATAAAACTGAGGTTATTGCTTTCCATCTGAATAATAAAAAGCCCAAAGAAGCTTCATGTACTTTAGAGTGGCAAACAATATATCTAGGAATCACTCTCGAGCGGTCCTTGACATTCGAGCAACACTGCACCAAATTATCTAAGTTATTTGGTTCAAGAGTAAATCTACTCCTCAAGAATGCCGGAAGCAGCGGGGGTGCGAAGCCTGCTGCGCTCTGTCTTGTGTATTCTGCTGGAGAACATTGCGCTCCTTTGTAGGAGAACAGCACCCACACAACAAAGATCGATACACAGCTTAATGAAGCTACGAGAGCTATCACTGGTAGTGTTACATCTGCTTCCACTCGGCAGTTACCTGCTAATGTTGCTCCTTAATATCTGAGGAGGAAAGCAACTAAGATAAACTTGCTCACGAAAATAACTTCTCATAAGAGCTCTTTCTTGTACAATGTCCAACAAAATCCACCCGCAACTCGTCTGGAATCATGCAAACCACGCTGGGTTGAATCAGTGGCGGATACAGAAAAACCTCAAGGAGGAGGCGCTAAAGATATCTTGAGCTAACTTTACTTTTACCATAATAAAAAATAATCAACTCCCGTGCAAAGTTTAAGACAGTTTTATACACATATACAAGACACTTGCTACAACTTGGACTTTTCACTTTTTCGAATATTTTTAGCATGGTGCAGCAGAGTCAGCAACTCTAAAATGTAATTATATTAATTTTAAGCCTGGAGTTGCATAAGCAAAGAAACTCTACCTAGGTTTCGGCTATAATAATGTAATCTTTACTGTGACATTTCTGAAGAAGGCTATATTATTATAGCTGAAATCTAGGTAAAGTTTCTTTGCTTATGCAACTGGAAGTTGAAAATTAATGTAATTTTTACTTATTCATTCTTAATATTTCTGCTTCTGAATGTAAACTAGCTTCCTGTTCGGCGAATAGTCCGTATTTATAACGCTACGTATCGAAGGTTCTCTGCACAACAAAACAGCTGAAAATTCGCGCGGCCGGCCGCGGTGGCCAAGAGGTTCTAGGCGCTACAGTCTGGAACCGCGCGACCGCTACGGTCGCAGGTTCAAATTCTGCCTCGGGCATGGATGTGTGTGATGTCCTTAGGTTAGTTAGGTTTAAGTAGTTCAAAGTTCTAGGGGACTGATGACCTTAGAAGTTAAGTCCCATAGTGCTCAGAGCCATTTGAAAATTCGCGACTCTTCTCGAACAAATGCCAAACAGAATAACGTATCAAGATCACTAGGACAGCTGCGACTTTTCTCGTAGTTATATATGTGTTAGTTACCTATGTGCCAGACAGAAAGGTCTAAAATATGAATACCCGGACGTGCGTGCCACATAGTTAAGTACAACTACTCGATAACTCGATTCAGTCGAGTCGATTGACAAAAGAAACGAAAGAATAGCGTGTGGGCTGACTGGCGGGGGAGGCGCGGGTGGCAATGCAGGCGGCCCGACAAGGTGTGGGTAGGGGGAGGGGGTTGAACGAGAAAGTACATATTAGTTTTTTTCCAAGTGACCTACAAGTGTTGACAACGCTGGAAGGATCATTCACGTAAACAACGCTCACCTGGTACAAGTTCCACTAACGAAGTTTGAGGGATCCCAACTGCCGTGCCTAATGTGGTCGAGGCTGAACGCCTTAGAAAGAGCCAAGGGAGGTACGATTAGTCTTTCAAGAAGTGGGGTTTCCGTTCATCTGCTGGCTGCGGAGTGGACGAGCAGACAATAGAACAAATTGTTAAAGAGTGCCCCTTTCAAGCATTGTTAAATTCTGTGATCTAAGAATCTACACAATTTGACTCCGAGTGCTCTAGACTGCTTGTCACATTTGGATATTTTTATTTGATGGCAGATACTTTTGTGTCCTTGTAAAACGTTACGATAAATAAATAATTACTGACATTGTAGTCATGGTGTGTTTCGTTTTGTTAAGTGCACAATTCTATATTTATGCACAATTAAAGCAAGTCGTCAATCGTTGCACCACTTCGCAAATTATCAACATCTCATTTGATATTTCTGCTGCTTTCCGCAGATAGAACTGCATTATAGATACCGCTTCATCTGTGGTAAATCTGAGGTTCCTGTTAATATTGTCTGACAAGTCATTAATATACGTACACCATATACAATAAGTGCCTCATACGCTTTCCTGGGACACGCTTGAACTTAATTCCAATTTGACCGGTGACCTTCCAGCTCAGTTAATGCGGTACCAAGAGACTCTCGCATTCACTAGTCACAAATGCTGTTTGAGACGCCATTGATCGTTATCTAGTTTGTTCGGACCGAGTCAAACGCTTTTCAAAAATCGCGAATTCTTGCATCTATCTGACAGCCTTGCCCAAATAGCTTTCAGGATGTCAGGTGAAAAAGGCACAAATTGGGTTTCGCATGACATGTTTTCCTATCCATGCAGGGGAGCTAAATTAGCTGCAAATTCTATGCAGGATCTGACAGGGATACGATAGGGCCCTGGAGCCCTCTTTAATTTTAGTAATTTCAGTTCTTTTCTTAAAGCCACCGTTACTAATATCTATACGACTCACCTTTGCAGTGGTGTGCGAGTTAATCTGGGGGAGTATTTCTGTGTCTTCCTCTGTAAAGGAATATTTGAAAATAGAAGTTAGCATTTCTGCTTTTGCTTTGCTCACTTAAATTTCAATTCCTGTAACATCCGTTTAGACACTAACTTTGGCGCCACTGAAGGCCTTCGACATGACCAGAACTGCTTTGGGTCTTGTGAGAGATCTTTCGATAAGAATCTGCTACTGTATGTGTTGAAGGCTTCACGCACTGCCCTCTATCTATGGCTCTGTGTTTTGTTCTTACACCAATTTTTCAGAAGTCAACGTTTCTTTGGAAGTTTGTTTACAGTTACTGCATACCATCGAGGGTCTCTGGCATCACTGACGGCTCTACTGGGTACTTATGTACCAATTTACGGTCAACTATTTTATTAAATTTGAGCCACAGTTCTTATACATGCTCCTGTCCAGTGGTAAATGTTTTGAGTTTCTCTTTGAGATGTGGCACGACTGCCACTTTATGGGACTTACACCATAAACGAATTATCCTACGTTGTTTAACTGAGCTTTGTATTTTAGTGATCAGTGTTTATAGAACCATGGTCACTGGTAACAGTTTCAATATGGGCATCATCAAAGAAGTCACGTCTATTTGTTGCTATTAGGTCGAATATATATTCTTCACGAATGGGTTCCCTAACTGTCTTTCATAAGAAGTTTGCAGAGAACACGTTTAGTGATTTTGCAGTGAACACACAGTGCGATCACATTGTTGTAGAAATAATTCAAAAACCAAGATCGCTTAAATACTGTTTGCTGGATAACCGGTTTCAACACAATAAAGGTGCCGTCATCGGATCTGAATGTAGATTAACATTTATAAACCATTTGAATGTAAGGATACATGAGGCAGACCAGCTGATATAAAATCATTGCCACATGACCTCTGCTCGACTAACAACGGTCGTCATATGTGATGACGACCGTTGTTAGTCGAGCAGCGGTCATGTACCAAATAGTTTTATCTTCTGACTTCGGTTTCACGTATCTTATGCACAAGAATGACCATGAAAGCAGTTGTTTTTTTATTTTTTGTGACAATGATTTTATATCAGCTGGTCTGCCTCATGTATCGTTATATCCAATTGGTTTATAAATGTTAATCTACATTCAGATCCGATGATGGCACCTTTATTGTGTTGAAACCAGTTATCCAGTAAACAGTATTTAAGCGATCTTGGGTTTTGAATTATTTCCACATTTAGTGAGGATTCACAGGATGCTCTGTGTACAGCAATAACCATTGCTGAGCTGAAAACAGCCATTCAGGAGGTCATCGACGGCATCGATGTTCCGACGCATCAGCGGGTCATGCAGAATTTCGCTATTCGTCTGTCCTAAATCATCGCAAAGGAGGGCAGGCATACCGAACATGTCATAACCTAAATCTGTATATCCGTGATGACGTTATGCACGCCATAGTTTATAACAAATTTGCGTTCTTTTTGATATAGTTCAATAATTTTCAACCTGTACATTTACGTTTATCACAAAAAGCTATGGATAGACGTCACGTTGAGCGCTTTCAAATATGCAGTGTTCAGATCGAAAGAAAATTATGCTTTTCGTGACCCATGTTTACAGGACTTAATGCATGAATATTACCACCTCTCAACATATTCGACTATTTTCTTAGTGCCTGGCGTATGATGACAGAGAGAATTTGCGATCACGCCGCAAATAATTGGAAGTAGAAGCGGAACATTTCAGATGAACAGATACAAGGAACCAATAATCTATTTTTAAGGAGCAATTTACATTTTTGTCTATTTCAGAATACACTACAACATTTTGGGTAAGCTTTGCTAAAGCTACTGCTTTTTATTGCCTTTACCAGTACTTATTTAATAGTCCTCGTAATCGCCTAATCCTCCGTCAATTGGGTGACTATATACACCGGGTGATCAAAAAGTCAGTATAAATTTGAAAACTGGATAAATCACGGCACAATGAAGATAGAGGGGTACAATTTGACACACATGCTTGGAATGACATGGGGTTTTATTAGAACAAAAAAAAAAAAAAAAATACAAAAGTTCAAAAAATGTCCGACAGATGGCGCTTCATATGATCAGAATAGCAATAATTAGCATAACAAAGTAGGACAAAGCGAAGGTGATGTTCTTTACAGGAAATGCTCAATATGTCCACCAAAAATGGTTCAAATGGCTCTGAGCACTATGGGACTTAACATCTGTGGTCATCAGTCCCCTAGAACTTAGAACTCCTTAAACCTAACTAACCTAAGGACGTCACACACATCCATGCCCGAGGCAGGATTCGAACCTGCGACCGTAGCAGTCGCGCGGCTCCGGACTGAGCGCGTAGAACCGCGAGACCACCGCGGCCGGCAATAATATGTCCACCATCACTCGTCAACAATAGATGTAGTTGAGGAATAATGTTTTGAACAGCACTGTAAAGCGTGTCCGGAGTTATGGAGAGGCATTGGCGTCGGATGTTGTCTATCAGCATTCCTAGAGATGTCGGTCGATCACGATACACTTAAGACTTCAGGTAACACCAAAGCCATTAATCGCACGGACTGAGGTCTGGGGACCTGGGAGGTCAAGCATGACGAAAGTGGCGGCTGAGCACACGATCATCACCAAACGACGCGCGCAAGAGATCTTTGACGCGTCTAGCAATATGGGGTGTTTTTTTTTTCTAGTAAAACCCCATGTCATTCCAAGCATGTGTGTCAATTTTTATCTCTCTGTTTACATTATTCCGTGGTTTATTAAGTTTTCAAATTTATACTGACTTTTTGATCACCCGGTATATATAAAAGGCTTTGCGTAGCATACGTGGAGAAGTTCGTCTTGCAAATCACGTCTATCTGAAGGGTGTTCCGCAAATTTTTTTTTTACATTTGTTTTGCAAAATATTTTTTCAAAGTCTCTAAAAATTTCAACCTCATAATGGTTAAAAATAAATATGTCAACTATAAAACATTCCTGAATAATAAGAGACAATGGTAAAAGTGTTCCTGTCATTTCTACATTTTACTGTTTATCTCGTTCAAAAACTGGCTCTGAGCACTATGGGACTCAACATCTTAGGTCATAAGTCCCCTAGAACTTAGAACTACTTAAACCTAACTAACCTAAGGACATCACACACACCCATGTCCGAGGCAGGATTCGAACCTGCGACCGTAGCAGTCCCGCGGTTCCGCACTGCAGCGCCAGAACCGCACGGCCACCGGGGCCGGCTATCTCGTTCAATAATTTCTTAATGCAACCGACAAATTATTTCTGGTGTGAGTGTTCATCTTTTAATGGCACGTAAAAACTATTCTGAATGTGGACGATGGAAATCGCGGAAGACAACCCTACGTCCGCCATTGTTCCTGACGTACTTAAGTTTGTCTTGCTTCTGTTCACATGATACGGGTAACTGGATGTGGTTTACAAGATAATGACGAGGTGGAAAGGTGCTGATACGTCACCACCGACTGGCACAAAGCGACAAAACAATTTCAGCATGGACTGCATGAAATTCTAAAACGTCACCAGCTGAGTGCTTGGCAGGAGGCAGAGCTCGCTGGACCTGCTGCAGCTTTTGTCGGCGGCACTACTGTGGACTCGGCGCCACGCTCCCTGGTCCTCCGCCGCTTGCACCGCCTCTGCACTAGGCTGGCGGTTATCGCTGAAACAACCGGTTTCCGGTTATAAGGGCTTCTTCCAACGCCAGTTTAACCAAACTGTAAAAACCGTTCAAAATAACCGGTTTCTGAAATAACCGATTTTCGAGTTTTCTTACTGTTATTTATTCCTAAACACAGAAATCGAACAAAGATTGAAGAAAAACTTCACTTACTCTCAGTTTCAGAATACATAGAATCTAAATAATGAATTAAACAGGCAAATAAAAAGAAATGTTAGTCAGTCCGCCGTTCGCTGGCTTTCTCGAAAAGTGATATACGGTTGAATGCTACACAAAAATCATCAGTTTTCTCCTACTGATTCTAATTTATTGCAACTCTACTCAAAAATCATGTTGTAATTGAGGATCATACCAGTATTTGGACATTGCGAACAATCAGTGCTGAAAGTTAACAACTTTTCAAGGACTGCTAGCAGATAAAGGCATCTTATGTAGATACAGACAGCAGATCGACTACCTTCTATTTTTAAAGTAAACAATGAATGAACTGTTAGGTTTTACCTTTTCTTCTTATATTACGTCACAAGTTTGTTGTGGCTCCCCCATTCTTAATCTCTTAAAGCAAATGGAGCCTTGTACTTCACTGATACTTCACTTCGCAGAATACTTCCACACTAGGGATGGTGCCATTCTGTACTACAACTAATCTTGACGACGACAGTAAGAAACCATCATTTGTAGACCAGACACGGCAAGTCTTGCACACGGCAGATGGTGACAGTTTTACATTATTGTCTCACCAACTCTTATCAATTTTTACGCGATATGCTTGTTGTTGGTTTTTGTCGGCATTGTTATTAAAATAGCACTGATCGTTTTTCCCCATTTTCTATAATAATGCAATATTCCAAAGCAATGCAAATTTTACAAATTACCCGTTCTATAAGTAAGGTTTATTTAAAGACGAAATACCTTAACACTGCTGCTGTGACTAATTGATATTTCGGTTTTTTTACATGGATTATCAGTTAAAAAATAAAAGCACCGGTTCAATCGAGACCAAACAAATACCGAAAAATAGCAGTTATTCCGAGATACCGGTATCGGTTTTAACCGGTCGCTTTTCTCCACCTTCAATCTGGGTCCACCAAAGCAAATTGCAGCTACGAGCTAAATTTAAAACGACTTCAGTTGCGTTTAATGAATGCTGATACTGCACGCAATTAGATTCCTATCCACAACGAAGGAGTTTAATTTGTGTGAGTGAGGCAAATAGATTCATTGGAATTTTGTTGTTATCGGTGAGAGAACATGCCTTTGTTGGTTGCAGGACTGAAGTCTGCGAATTCACAGACGAAATGCATTACCGCGCAATCGCAGTACAAACAAACGCTGGTGTACGTACACGCTCGAGGTAAACAGTAACAAGCTAGCTAGTGTGTAAACATTTCGGCGATCGCTACACCAACGAAGCAAGATCCATTAAATTTCAGTGTTTCCCAGTAGTCAACATTGAACATTAACGAGCGTCGCCGCACATGGTACAGAAATTTCAAACAACGCTAACTCTGAGGAAATGTAAACACGTTTGGTTTTGACCGATAGTTATTGTAACTTACTTCAGCCCTGGAGAATACGTAAAATTAAGCATCCCCACCGATCTTCGACGTGGCTGTCTTTTTTTTCTTTTTCTTTTAAGGAAAGCTCTCTTTACTTATCATGCTAGTACCGCACAACTGGTAAGTCTCTGAGCCTCTGACTTTGCTACATACAAGTATTCTGACCTCGTGTAAAAAGCAGTTAATGTAACACTCCACCAAACATATGTTTTGCTTCACGAGTCACGTGTTAACTGAAGTTCTCAGCAGGCTGTAGGTAAACAAGGAAAAAAAACCGCAATGGACTTATATGCTCCCTCATAATTCCATGTAGACGTTCTTATATACGGACGGAGCAAGAGCCATTACGTTTCAGCACTTCAAAATAACTAGCATTGAATATTTGCAAAATACGTCATATCTATAACTAACCCGTAAGTGGTACATCTGGTTCCTGGGGACCCGAGAGAAATTTATTTTTTCCAGCACTGCAATGTGTGCGGCAGCGCTGACTTGCACTTCTGTGTACTCAGCATTCAGTTGGCTACCAACCCACAGCATTGTCGCAGGTGGTCTTTCTAGCTTTGCATCTATAAAAGTAAAAATACTGGATTTAACTGGTAAAAACAATAAATTATCTAAAACCCGAGATTTTTAAGCAACTGCTGTTATTTTTTACCATTTTCATAAATAAGGTATGTCTTTCGGCTGAAAATGTTACCAAACAATCTTCCCAGAAGCTACGCCTGCAGAAATCTTTATACTCTATTTGAACGTTTCTTTTGGTTTACAGATTTGAACAACAGTCCATTTGATTGTAAATGTGAAATTTTAGTTATATAAGTTAATGTTCGTAACTCACGAGTAGGACTGGACAAATGTATGTATTTCACTTTTTGTGCTTTAAATACTTCACTGTCTTTTTATATAGTTTCTGAAATAGATGGCCAGAAATAATGAAACTAGTTTTGTATTAGCATTAGTAGTACCATATTAAATAGTTAATATTTAAATTTTATCAACTTTATTTTCTTCTAAAACCTGTTCAAAATTTATCTGGGTTCCAAGTTAACATTTTTTGATGTACCAGTTGAAGGTTAACAATAGCCAACGGCCTTGTCGCAGTAGTAACACCGGTTGCCGTCAGATCACCGAAGTCACGCGCTATCGGTCTGGGCTAGCACTTGGACGGGTGACCATCTCGTCTGCCAAGCGCTGTCGGCAAGCGGGGTGCACTCAGCCCTTGTGAGGCAAACTGAGGAGCTACTTGACTGAGAAGCAGCGGCTCCGGTCTGGTAAACTGACATACGGCCGGGAGAGCGGTGTGCTGACCGCATGCCCCTCCGTATCCGCATCCAGTGACGCCAGTGGGGTGAGGGTGACACGGCGGCCGGTCGGTACCACTGGGCCCTCATGGCCTGTTCGGGCGGACTTTTTTTTATAAGTGAAAATACTTTACAATTTTACAATAACGATCTGTTGCTCCACAGACGACGCAATCGACTGATATATACGAAAAACGATGTAATCTTGACTGATGTCGAAAAACAAGTTTGAAAGACTGTAAGCTGATAACTGTCAGATTATATAGAAATATGCGATGGTACGAAAACAGGAAACAAACGTAAAATCAGAATACAACCCACTTAAACTGAAAGTATACAAGGAATTTTGAAAACAAAAAAAAAAAAAAAAAGCAGGAGACTAGATTTTTCAGAGTACGAATTTAAAGACAAAGGGAGGCAGATTTGTAGCAGGAAGGGGTGGTGATCAATTTTAAGTCTGGCAATCCTGGTGTAGGTTTTCCCCCAGCTTCCCAAAATGACTTCCGGCGACACCCATGAGGCTCTAATAACAATTCCACAGCAGACTCCATTCCCTGCACTTATGCAAGATAAATTATTACATGTTTAATGACTGTGACATTGACAGGACATAAAGCTCTAATCTTGCATAATATGAAATTCTCTCTATTGTCTCAAGCAGATAGGCATGTAGGCAAGTAGAATATGCAAAGTAAGTGATGTAGCGAAACGTAGGAAGACTTTGATTATACGCGCCGACGGACACTGCAACGTAGTAATCGATCCGTTACATTCTCAGTGCATATCAACGCCCAGAAGGATGTAAATTAATTCCAACAAGAAACATCCGGCGCGGTGCTGTCAGGGATGTTTGTCACATGCGTTGTTTTCGCCATCAAGATACACTGATATGCGAAAACATTATGACCACCTGCTCAACAGGTTGTTTGTCCGTCTTTGGAAGGAAATACATCACTGATTCTCGGTAGCAGGGATCCGATGGTTTGTTGGTAGATTTGTGGAGGTATGTAGCATTAGATGTCTACCCGCACGTCATGTAATTGGCCCAAGTGAGGGTCCGCCGATTTGCGTACACGGTGATGGCGCCCGATAGCAACCCAGATGGTTTCCATAAGATTTGCATCAGGCGAATTTGGTCGCCGAGATATAAACGTGACTTCACCATAATGGTCCTCAAAGCACTGTAGCACGGTTCTGGCCCCGAGACACGGACATTATACTGCTGAAAGGCGACACCGCCGTCGGGGAAGACATCAAGCACGGAGGGACCCAGGTGGTTCGCAGCTGTCAGCGTGTCTTCTATTACTCCTGCACAGGTCGCGTGCAAGCGCAGGAGGGTGACTCTCATAGTATAATACTGCTCCCACCAGCCTGCGTCCGTGGCGCGCTTCACGTCCGATTCGCCGTTCACCTCGATGACGGCGTTTGTGGAGACGATCATCGACCTAGTGGAGCAAAAATGTGCTTCACGCGAAGAGCTGACACGTTTCCACTGATCGAAGGTCGAATACCGATGGTCCCGTACCCATGAGAACACGTAGAGGTGGTCTGCTGCGAAGCTCCATGTCTAACAATGTACGATGAACGGTGTGCTCCGAAATAATGAATTGTGCGTGAGCACCAGCACTGTGTTCCTTCGGCAGAGATGCCACAGATCAAGATCTATCCTACTTTACAGAGCAGACAAGCCTCCGAACTACACTTTCTGTAAGAGTAGTCGACGTCCAACCGTTCAGCACCCAGTGGTAATTTCACTGTCGTCTTTCCGTAGATGCTCACGACAGTAACACGTCAGCACTCGACCAGCTTCGGCGTTTTCGAGATATTCGTTCACAGGCTCTGCATAATAATAATCTGCCCTTTGTAGAAATCTCGTAAGTCAATTGATTTCCCCCTTTCCAGCCCGTATGTTCGCTAGGGTGATCCCCCATCCGTGTCTGCCCCGCTTACATACTTTTGTTACCGCCTCACGTGCTCGAAACTCAACTAGGAGGCATGCGTGTACAGTGATCATTATGTTTTGGCTTATCAGTGTATTTACTCTGCAGTCCAGCCTTGTGTGCTTCGCGGGGTATTTAAACAAAAAGTTAGATCTAACTCTTTTCCGTGAGATCTCCTCTTTCTCTTATTTCATCACGATGGTCATTCCTCCGCATATACAGGGTGAGTCAGTATGCTGCTAACCCCCCCCCCCCCCCCCGCGCAATTGTAAACTTGCAAGGTTTTTGAGCCGCCACTTCTCATTCAAGTGGCTCTTAAACTGATCTCACGAGGCCGCGTGCACCCCGTTCTAGGCAACCCACCTCATAAAAATCCGTAGCAGCACCGGGAACTGAAGCCGGGTATTCCACGTGGCAGTCACAGACGCTGACCTGCTTATCAACACCGGCGGTCAGTTTAATAAAATGGTTCAAATGGCTCTGAGCACTATGGGACTCAACTGCTGTGGTCATCAGTCCCCTAGAACTTAGATCTACTTAAACCTAACTAACCTAAGGACATCACACACATCCATGCCGGAGGCAGGATTCGAACCTGCGACCGTAGCAGTCGCACGGTTCCGGACTGCGCGCCTAGAACCGCGAGACCACCGCGGCCGGCGGTCAGTTTAATAAGCGGCTTTTAAATGATCTCGTTAGGCTCAGGGAACGAAATCACACTTATTCTACCGCAGAGACGTCTGAGGCGGCCACCAGGAATAAAACGTAGGACCTGCACGTCCTCACACAGTAACGCTGGGCGACGGTCCAAACAGATGACTTATCAATAATTAGAGATGGTGACCGTTTTATGTGCTCGTGAACCGGGACCTAAGTCGTTCACTTCCCTTGCATGCATTAGCTTGTTCTGCAGGAGGGCGACATAACGCTTCATCGAGTTCCCAAGAGAGCTTTCTGCTTCAGTCAGGATAGCCCATGGGGATACTTAATTTACCACACTGCTCCACGAAGCTGCGAACCTACATACATACTCCGCAAGCCACCTGGCGGTGTGTGGGGGAGGGTACCTTGAGTACCTCTATCGGTTCTCCCTTCTATTCCAGTCTCGTACTGTTCGTGGAAAGAAAGATTGTCGGTATGCCTCTGTGTGGGCTCTAATCTCTCTGATTTTATCCTCATGGTCTGTTCGCGAGATATACGTAGGAGGGAGCAATATACTACTTGACTCCTCGGTGAAGGTACCGAGCTACTGAGCGTCTCTCTTGTAGAGTCTCCCGCATTTCAGTACAATTTTCCAGGAGCGGAACGGTGAAGGAGCTCGACGGCGACTGAATGGAGTCTCTATTGGCCGGTGGGAGGGTGGGGGTGAACGGCCGTCGGCCCCCGGTGACTGTAGCGGAGCCTGCGTGCTGCTTGCTATTGCTGTTGTCCTGGCCTCGGGAGGTGGCAATACCCCGGCCCGGCGTGCTTCAGCCTAGCCAATAAGCCACGCCCCGGGCGGGACGCAGGTGCCGCGCTACACGTAAAATACGGCACTGCCTCCTCAGGAGGCTGTCTCAGCGCTAGGAATCCGTCTCGCAGCCTAATGGAGTCTGTCTTTAAATGCAAGCGGGGATCGCTCGAAAGTCCGACGTAACAAAAGTTTCCCTACCGTCAGCCACGTTGCCTCTTCCTGTGCACGCGGTTGCCTTCCGATTCCCCCCCCCCCCCCGCCCCCCCTACACAGAAACAGCGTACACTGACGGAAAAATTGCAACAAGTAGTTCCGCGACATACAGTAACAGTTGGTAGGCGTGTTTCTACATTTGAACGATTATGTCTATTCCGATATCGCGCCAGTCGCGTAAGAGTGGTGCTATTTGGGACACTATGAGGATGCACATCATATTTAAGTACACGCTGTAACGGCCGTGGGCGTTACTTACCTTTGAGATTCGACGTGGTGAGCTCATGTTAGTCAAGAATGCTTTTAAGACGAAAAAGACGACGTTATCAACACCTCACTGAGTTTGAACGAGGTCGTATAACAGGGCTACGAGAAGCCGGGTGTTCCTTCCGCGATACTGCAGAAAGACTTTGTAGAGATGTAGCCATCACTGCTGACAGCGGCGGTCAGCAGAATGTACGGCCACAAGAAGACTGCCTTCCGGACGGCCACGTGGCAGTGTCGAAGCGGAAGAGCATCGTGTTCGGCGTATGGCTCTGGCAGCAATTTGAGGAGCACTTGCCAACACAGCGACACAACGAACTGTTAACAACTCGATCACTTCAAGGACTGCTCCGGGCCAGATGCCTGTAGCTTGCATTCCACTGACCCAACACCACCGCCATTTGCGACTTCGGTGGCTTAGTAATCTCATTTTGCACATCTGTTTCCGTAGGACCAAACTGAGGAGCAAAACTCCATGGATATGGAACGTATCACTACATAAACTTACAACAGAACAGTAATATCAGATAAAACAATTTTTTAAAACATTTTTGGGAGGTTACTTTCAACAGCCGCTAAGTATTGTACAAAATGCATATCTGAACCATTAGCTGTTTTTATTTTACACCCAACGCTCGGTCCGGAACCGCGCGACTGCTCCGGTCGCAGGTTCGAATCCTGCCTCGGGCATGGATGTGTGTGCTGTCCTTAGGTTAGTTAGGTTTAAGTAGTTCTAAGTTCTAGGGAACTGATGACCATAGATGTTAAGTCCCATAGTGCTCAGAGCCATTTGAACCATTTTTTACACCCAAACATCTACTCGTTTCGCTCTTGGACCATCTTCACGGATGAAGGGTTAAAATGGTTTGAGGCATCAAATTGCATTAGTCATTACATACAATGTGTAGTGCATGTATACTAATGTATGCAGAGCAGTACTTCTCTGAATTCATTTAGTACTCGTATGTTTACTTTTAAATCCTGTGTCATATAAAAATGGTTCAAATGGCTCTAAGCACTATGGGACTTAACATCGGAGGTCATCAGTCCCTTAGACTTAGAACTACGTAAAGCTAACTAAAATAAGGACATCAAACACATCCATGCCCGAGGCAGGATTCGAACCTGCGACCGTAGCAGCCGCGTGGTTCCGGACTGAAGCGCCTAGAACCGCTCGGCCACCGCTGCCGGCCCGGTGTCATATATTTGCATTCATTGCATGCACTACACATTTTAAATAATGACTAATGCAATACGGTGCCTTAAACCATTTTAACCCTTCATCCGTGAAGATGGTCCAAGAGCGAAACCAGTATATGTTTGGGTGTAAAAGAAACACAGCTCATGATTCAAATCAGGATTTTATACGTAAATGTTTATTTATCCTAAAAATATGTGAACCTGTAAGTTTATGTAAACTGAATCAACAATATAACAGACGAATCAGCTTAATTTTTCATGGAATTCCTCGACAGGGTAGGAGGAGTCAGCCACGAGGAAGAGCTTCAGTTTGGATTTGAAAGCGCTCGGATTACTATTAAGATTTTCTAATTTTTGTCGTAGCTTATTGAAAATGGACGTGATGTCAAGTGGGGGCTCAGTGGAGACCAGGGTGGAAGTCTGCTGTGTTTCCTGATGAAAGCTGGTTCTGCCTCCGTGCCTGACACACTGGACCAACACCTGGCGTTGTGGTCTGGGGTGCGATTTCACATGACAGCAGGAGCATTCTCTCTGCAAATTTCTATGTCGATGTGGTGAGTCGAACTTTTGTGCTGCCATTAATGAACAGTATTCCAGGGAGTGTTTTCCAACACGATAACGCTCAGCCGGCCGCTGTGGCCGAGCGGTTCTAGGCGCTTCAGTCGGGAACCACGCTGTTGCTACGGTCGCAGGTTCGAATCCTGCCTCGGGCATGGATGTGTGTGCTGTCCTTATGTTAGTTAGGTTCAAGTAGTTCTAAGTCTAGAGGGCAGATGGTCTTAGATGTTAAGTCTCATAGTGCTCAGAGCCATTTGAACCACCATTTGATAAGCCCACTCACATACCGCTGTTGTAACCCAGCCTTGGCCGGCTCCATCACCAGATCTGTCTCCAATCGAGCAAATATAGGACGTCATCGAACAACATCTCCAGCGCCATTCACAAGCAGCATTAACCGGCCCTGTATAGCCCAAACAAGTGCGACGGTCGTGGAATACCATCTCACAAACCAACAACCGCCACCTGTACAGTGCAGTGCATCCTCGTCTGGATGCTTCCATTCAACACACTGGCGGCTACACCGGTTATTAATGTACCAGCATTTCATATTTGCAATGTCTTATCAAAAATGGTTCAAATGGCTCTGAGCACTACGGGACTTAACATCTGAGGTCATCAGTCCCCTAGAACTTAGAACTACTTAAACCTAACTAACCTGACGACATCACACACATCCATGCCCGAGGCAGGATTCGAAACTGCGACCGTAGCGGTCGCGCGGTTCAAGACTGCACCGCCTAGAACCGCTCGGCCACATCGCCCGGCTAATGTCTTATCTCGCACTTACACTAACCTGTGATCTTGCAGTGTTAATCACTTAAATTTGTTATCTAGACAAATGTATTCCAGAAATTTCATTACTCTACATTAACTATTTGTTGTTGTTGCAATTTTTTTCTGAGTGTATTTACAGTTGTGGTGGACAGTTGATCTGGCTTCAACCAAACAGTTACGTTCCTAAATTTATTTTATTTGGCTTTGGGAAAGGGAGAACGAAAGTTAGAGTTAAACGTGGTGCCTACGACGATCTTATTCGAGGCGGGGTTCATGCTCGGATTGGCGAACGACGGGAGCACATGTACGCTCGGTCCTTTCAGTGACACCTAGGCGATTCAGAAAATTCACGCCAAAACTTTTCACACATAATTCTGCGTATAACTGAGGATCTTTGATTCTTTGGCTTTAATAGCCATTAAGTGTACAATACAACAGTTTAATGGTTAGTGACTATTTGAAAAAAAAATATCTTAGTACACTGTTATGGTAAACAACAAGCAGTCACCAGTTCACAAAACAGATTTTGGAATAGCTTGACTAAAAAAGAATACCTGAAAAACGAAAGCAGAGATCGCACCTGTTTACAAGAAGGGTACTAGCAATGATCCACTACACTACCGTCCAATATCCTTGACATTTACTAGTTGCAGAATCTTATAACATATTTGGAGTTCAGATATATTGACGTATCTGGAACAGAACGACCTCCTCCATGTCAACCAGCATGGATTTCCTGAAAGCCAGGGATCAATGCAGTCAGGAAGATGCAGTATTTCTTGATTTCCGAAAAGCAATTGACTCAGACCCACACCTACGCCAATTATCAAAAGTGCCACAATATTAGCTATCACACGAAATTTGTGACTACAGTGAGAACTTTTTGGTAGGGAGGACGCAGGATGTTATCTTGGACGGAGACTCATCGCTAGATGTAGAAGAAACTTCGGGAGTGCCCCAGGGAAGAGTGTTGAGACCTTTGTCGATCGTGTTGTGTATTAATAACCTTGGGGATAATGTTAATAGTAACCTCAAACTGTTCGCAGATGATGCAGCTATCTACAATGAAGTACTGTCTGAAAGAAGCTGTACAAGTATCCAGTCAGACCTTGATAAGATTTCAAAGTGTCACAATGATTGACAACATGCTTTAAATGTTGAAAAATGTTAAATTGTGTACTTCAAAAAACGAAAAGAAAACATAACATCCTATGTCCAAAAGATCACTGCATCTCAGTTGGAATCTAAAGTTAGCTCATACAAATACTTGGACGTAACACTTTGTAGGAGTATGGAATGGAATGATCATACAGGTTCAGTCGCTGGTAAAGCAGATAGCAGACTTCGGTTTACCGTTAGAATACTAGGTGAGCGCTAACAAATTACTCGTGCCATCCATTCTGCAGTATTGCTGAAGTATGTGGGATCCGTACCAAATACTCGTAGAACTAGCAGGGGATACCGAACGTATACAGCGAAGGGCAGAACGAATGGTGGCAGGTTTGTTTGATCCGAGAGAGCGTCACCGAGATGTTGAAAGAACTGAACCGGCAGAATCTTGAAGATAGACGGAAACTATCCCAAGAAACTCTACTGACAAAGTTTCAGGAACCGGTTACAGATGATGACTATAGGAATATACAACAACATCCAAGGCGTCGCTCACATTGGGATCTTGAGGACAAGGTTAGATTAATTACGGCATGCACAGAGGCAGTGGAACGATCATTTCTCCCACGCTCCATAGGTGAATGGAACTGGAAAAAGCCGTAAAAACTAGTACAGTGAGACGCACCCTCTGCCATGCACTTCACAGTCGTTCGCAGAATATAGATGGAGATGTAGTTAAAAATAAAGTGACACTCGATGAAGTAAAGCCGTATGAGATGCATGAAGAAAAATATGTAACAGGGAGTAGTTGATGTTCCGATACAAATTATTAAAGCTCGGGGCCCCAAGAGCTACAGAAGGAACGCGAGGTATTATCTATAGAATGTCCCCCGACAAAGATCCTTCTCGGAAACTGGAGCAACGCTATAATTTTCCTCTTTAACAAGACATGATACGGAAGAAATACAGGGCATAAAAAGCTGTAGACCCATTAGCCTTGAGATGCCGCCCCCTCCATTAGCCTTGAGATGCCGCCCCCTCTAGGGATGGCGGAATTTAATTATTAAGGGTGATTAGGGTAATTAAAGGATAAAAAGCCTTTGAGGCAAGAAATAACAGGAATTTGAATTTATTAATGAGTACTTAATTTTTATTATTAACGCGAGAGTAGATGAAAGGTACTATGCCGTAAACCTGTTTAGGGGTCTGTATGAAACAATGTATCTGAGTAATTGAGACTGTAGTCAACTCTTTTTGGGGTAGAGTGGTTATATCCCCCCCCCCCCCGGACTGTCCTTAATTTTAATCGCGCTTGTTGGCCATTATCACTGTGATTAAGCTTGAGGCCAAGGCGAGTTAAGCCAGCAGTACGAAAGGAGTCTGGCATTTTAGACAACGGCCAGGACGGCGAACTGGGACGGCGAGATGTTCGTTGTAAGGAGCCAGTAGGGGCACTCTAGTTTCCACAGCCTTATCCCTCTAATGTAGCCTGTACGTTTTTCACTAAAACCGTCGAGATACTCACAGAAAAACATTGAATTTTAGTCAGGCAAAAAAAAAAAAAAAAAAAAAGTGAGCTTTTGAAGTGAATATAACAGTATCGACCAGATGCTAATCTTGAACGAAATTACAGGATCAGAATGAAATTACAGAATCAGAATCAATCATCACTCTGTCTGGAATTCACAGATTTTTACGTAAGAAGCTTTTGGTTGATTTTCAACAAGATCTGTACTTACAGCCGTTGGCACTATGAAACACTCTATCAACCTATGTTAGTGTAATGAATACAGATATACCAGTGCTACAGCTTCCGTAAGACCTAGTATGAACAACGAGAAATTTTGAATTCAAAGGGGGTCAGGCGAAGAGATTCCCCATCACGAAAACTAGGCTGTACAGACCTGCATCAAGTCCTTCGACACTTAGACTGAGAAGCGAAGAAAGAAAACGCGTTGTGAAACTTACCTGAACTTCCCTCGTTTACAGGATGGGATGACACCTTACCGTTTGCTTTAACTGTAGATGAACTTACCGGAGCAAGTTCAAAAGTTTCTCTGGAAGTAATTATAATAACACAAAGGAAATGTCGTATAACCACCGTACCGAAATGGAAATTCTGCAAGTTAACAATGAAGGCTTACAAACAGTTTGAAAAAGCGTATCTGAGCCATCAGATGTGCACTAGTATGTTTATTCTCTAGCAGTTTCGATTGTTACAATCATCTTCATAGGAGAAAAACAGAGTACATCAATCGGCCAAGGATACATTTTCGTCCATTGATGTACGCTGTTTTATTCTGTGAAGATGATTGTAATAAATCCAAACCCGTAGAGAATAAACGTAGAGTTGTACAGCTGATGGCACAAATGTTTTTTTTGTTTCATATTATCTAACAACTACAGGCAGCCACCTAAAAAAAAGATATATTATAGACTGTTGGTGAGGTTTTTGTTTTATTTATTTATGGCAGTTTAAGAAAACGACTGGACAGACAGCAAAAGATATAAAAACACGAGTAAAAATATCCTGAAGTTCATTTCAGTGTTTTAAAACCTAATATTCCGATTTGCACGAATATAAAAGTTTACATCTATTGTATGTTACCAATTTCGACTAGTAAAAGCAAGGCATGGACTGCTCATGCGAAAACCATTCAAAATTTGAAGGCTTCTCTGGGAGAAATTACAAGAAGAAAAAAAAAGCAAAGAAATGGATCACGAAACGGCATGGAGTGCAAGCCGTAAGTGCGGCTGTAATGAACATGAAATTCAGCTGGGCGGCACATATAGTCAGGCGAATGGACTCTGGAAGGAGTATAGAGGGTGCCTATATCCGACTGTGCGTGTAAAATGGCTGCTAATTCTGACGACAGAATATTTCAAGAACGATAAGTTTGATATCACGCATCCACGCTTACAGGACTGCAACTGGCGTACTCACCACGACACGCCAAGTAGTTCTAGATGCTACTAGACGGAACATGCGTTAAGAAATCTGTTACTCGGTCGCCATCGTTGGCCAGTGTTTAGGTCGACCTATATACTCCGTCTGTCTTGCAACTTTCCTGCAGATGTCCCACCAGCCCCCGACGCTGGTAGTGCATGTGAAATGTGGCTTTCAGTTCGGAAATGGACATGTCAGCAGATAAAAACCAAATCGGAAAGAAAATAAAGTAATAAGAATATCTATGCAAATCAAGTATGGAAATAGGGTCAAAATGTGAGAAGGCCTGAAACACGCTGAAGATCCAAGAGTCCATTACACTAACAAGGGAACCTCCCCATCGCAACCCCCTCAGATTTAGTTGTAAGTTGGCACAGTGGATAGGCCTTGAAAAACTGAACACAGATCAATCGAGAAAACAGGAAAAAAGTTGTGTGGAACTATGAAAACAATAAGCAAAATATACAAACTGAGTAGTCCATGTTCAACATAGGCAACATCAAGGACAGTACGAGCTCAGGAGCGCCGTGGTCCCGTGGTTAGCGTGAGCAGCTGCGGAACGAGAGGTCCTTGGTTCAAGTCTTCCCTCGAGTGAAAAGTTTACTTTCTTTATTTTCGCAAAGTTATGATCTGTCCGTTCGTTCATTGACGTCTCTGTTCACTGTAATAAGTTTAGTGTCTGTGTTTTGCGACCGCACCGCAAAACCGTGCGATTAGTGTACGAAATAACGTGCCTCTCCAATGGGAACCGAAAACATTTGATCGCAAGGTCATAGGTCAACCGATTCCTCCACAGGAAAACACGTCCGATATATTCAATACGATACTGGTGACGGCACGTGCGTCACATGGCAGGAGTATGTTGTCGACCCACCTAACTTGTACACCTGGCGAATGAGTAAAAAGATTCTTCTACCTTGCCCGATTTAGGTTTTCTTGTGGATGTGATAACCACTCCCAAAAAATTGATGAAAACATACGAGTTTCTCACATAAACTGAAAATAAAAAATTAAACTTTTCACTCGAGGGAAGACTTGAACCAAGGACCTCTCGTTCCGCAGCTGCTCACGCTATCCACGGGACCACGGCGTTCCTGAGCTCAAATTACCCTTGATGTTGCCTATCTTGCGCACGGACTACTCAGTTTGTATATTTTGCTTATCTTTTTCATAGTTCCACGTAACTTCTTCCTGTTTTCTCGATTGATCTCTGTTCAGTTTTTCAAGGCCTATCCACTGTGCCAACTTATAAGTAAATCTGAGGGGGGTGCGATGGGGAGGTTCCCTTGTAAGAAACCATCGGGGAAACTGAACACGAGAAAGTTGGTCTGTACGCTTTATCACAGGGATAACAGTAAATTTGTAAGGACGCAGATGTAAGTCATTGCTAATAATGTTTGGACACGACAGTCTCATAATTTCAATTTCCACAGACAAAACGTGTTGGAATTTCGTCGAACTTCGTTGCAAGCTTTCCTTCACTTTAGCAGTGTTTTGTGGTGTTTGAACTCTTTTTCGGACGGTTTCGATTTTCATTCGCCACAGAGCCCGTTGCGTGTCGCTTTGCCACTGAATTTTGCATTGCAGACTTAGCTGGAGTTTTTGCCAGAACACTTTCAGTCCTCAGCCCTTGCGCTAACAGGTCCAAACACGCTTTCCACGAACTGTGCGTTGTCTAACACTCGACGATGAACACGCGCTATTTGATCGTTAGTAACATTTCGTATTACGTTCGAAAGGTCACTAAACGCGCCTGCTCTTCTCACAGGGGTCTAAGGGAATTAGGGGCTCTGAAAGGAACGTGTGACGTGACAGTTTCCGGAGATACATTGTGAACTCCCGTCTGTGTTCGGAGCGGAGTATCAGCATGTCAATGACAATGCACCCAATAAAGTCCTTAATTTTATTGTAGGTTATCGAGAGCGTCAGTCCATTTAAACGTGCAGCTAAGAAGTATTAAACTGGTCTCAAACAGCTCCCCGCTGCACATGGTCGTAGCAACTCGTAAGACCTGTAGGGTCACGTGCTGTGACGTACACCACAGGGCCCGTACCTCTCACTCACTCAAACGTAATAACATAGCAAAGTACTCTGACAGCGATCGAGGTGCAAGCGCATGCGCAGACCAAATGGTGCAGAGAAATCAGTGTTTCCAGCATTTTCTGTGATGGGCAATTCTCCCATTCATTAACACGGCTCAATTCCGCCTCCGTTTCACAAACATTTTTCGGATCAGTTTTAATTCGCCCATCACCGGGTGGTTATAATTAAACTGACGGTGTTCTGAGAGCTGCAGTGCGGGCTGTACACATCACAGTACGCTGAAACATCGTAATCGGCGCTCTGGTGCAGTACGCTGAAAAAATAATAGTTCCACTTCCTGCCACGACGCGGAAACACGGCGCTGTAAGCGACCAGAATGTGGTGTGGGTGCAGGAAAAGGCGAGGAACGATCGAAGACACGATAACAGTGGTTCTGGCACGTTTATTAGGATATTGTCACAAGTTACAACACGCGTTCAATATGGTCTTTCGACTCAGCAGCATGCTGCATCCATAACATAGTATGGTCGCCAGTTGCTCGTAGCATATACAGTGTAATCACAGCGACATGTCATCATATGTTACCCTCCAGATCAGTGTACATTCCTGATAGACACGAGCTTCCAAATATGCCCACAACTAGAAGTCACTTGGTATAGGTCGAGGGATCGGAAAAGGAGCACATCTTAAAATTACCTAGAGATGATGCCGTCGTTACTGAAGGTTTCTTGAAGCAAATCTTTCAGATGACAAGCAATATGTGGTGTCGCCCCATCCCCCATGAAAATAGTGGTGTGTACACAGTTGGGTTGCTGCAAAGCTGGCCTCACGTGTTGCCCAACGACGTCCTAATAACTCCCGGATGTTAGTGTACACCTAACAGGCCTGCAAGGTGTCATCTCCTCAAAGAGAAACAGACAATGAAGGAGGTTGAGAGACCACGGCACACAGTCACATAAGTTGTCTAAATGGATGTTCCTGAACAACATGTGGCGGAGTAGAGCTCCACGAACTGTTTATCAGGGGGGAGAGAACTCCCGTGACACAGCTCGAACACTAGCTGCAGAGATTGGGGCATGTGCTGCACGGTCGGCTACAGCTTACAGCAACTTCATGCCATGGGAATGCGCCACATGTCTCCCCCTGCTGCACCACCCAATTCAGCTGTTTCTTCAAATTTCCTCACTATACTCTTTAGCCCATTTTCACACCGGGCCTCTTCGCGGCTATGTCTGTCGGCTATTTCCCCGCAATGCAGCGCTGCTACAGCTGCCGTTCTGATAAAAACAACTTTACCTGCAATGCACGGTCTCTCCTCTCAATAACCATTACGTTTGGTGCGAAAAACTTCAACTTTCTTAACCCTTTAAACCAACAGTAACTTTACAAAAGAAATAAACACGCGTCGTCAAGCGACAAACACCATTAATGACGTCAAAGCAGGGAAAACTTCACATTCTGATTGCTTCCACGCCTTGACAGAAAGTGGAACTATCATTTTCTCACCATATTCTGCTAGCGCACCGACTAATAGCATACCTACGATGATTCAGCATCCGGCGGTGTATACAACCCGCAATGCAACACACTGAACACCAACAGTCTAATTACATTACTGGCGATTAAAATTGCTACACCACGAAGATGACGTGCTACAGACGTGAAATTTAACCGACAGGAAGAAGATGCTGTGGTGTGCAAATGATTTGCTTTTCAGAGGATTCACACAAGGTTGGCGCCGGTGGCGACACCTACAACGTGCTGACATGAGGAAAGTTTCCAACCGATTTCTCATACACAAACAGCAGTTGACCGCCGTTGCCTGGTGAAACGTTGTTGTGATGCCTCGTGTAAGGAGGAGAAATGCATACCATCACGTTCCCGACTTCGATAAAGGTCGGATTGTAGCCTATCGCGATTGCGGTTTATCGTATCGCGACAGTCGAGATCCAATGACTGTTAGCAGAATAGGGAATCGGTGCGTTCAGGATGGTAATACGGAACGCCATGCTGGATCCGAACGGCCTCGTATCACTAGCAGTCGAGATGGATCAAATGGCTCTGAGCACTATGGGACTTAACTGCTGTGGTCATCAGTCCCCTAGAACTTAGAACTACTTAAACCTAACTAACCTAAGGACATCACACACATCCATGCCCGAGGCAGGATTCCAACCTGCAGCCGTAGCGGTCACGCGGTTCCAGACTGTAGCGCCTAGAACCGCACGGCCACTCCGGCCGGCAGCAGTCGAGATGACAGGCATCTTATCCGCATGGCTGTAAGGGATCGTGCAGCCACGTCTCGATCCCTGAGTCAACAGATCGGGACGTTTGCAAGACAACAACCATTTGCACGAACAGTTCGACGACGTTTGCAGCAGCACGGACTATCAGCTCGGAGACCACGGCTGCGATTACCCTTGACGCTGCATTACAGACAGGAGCGCCTGTGATGGTGTACTCAACGACGAACCTGGGTGCACGAATGGCAAAACGTCATTTTTTCCGATGAATCTAGGTTCTGCTTACAGCATCATGATGGTCACATGCGTGTTTGGCGACATCGCAGTGAACTCACATTGGAAGCGTGTATTCGTCACCGCCATACTGGCGTATCACCCGGCGTGATGGTATGGGTGCTATTGGTTACACGTCTCGGTCACCTCTTGTTTGCATTGACGGCACTTTGAACAAAATGGTTCAAATGGCTCTGAGCACTATGGGACTTAACTGCTGTGGTCATCAGTCCCCTAGAACTTAGAACTATTTAAACCTAACTAACCTAAGGACATCACACACATCCATGCCCGACGCAGGATTCGAACGTGTGACCGTAGCCGTCGCTCGGTTCCAGACTGAAGCGCCTAGACCCGCACGGCCACTGCGGCCGGCGCACTTTGAACGGTGGACGTTACATTTCAGATGTGTTACGACCCGTGGCTCTACCCTTCGTTCGATCCCTGCGGAACCATTTCAGGTCCTGTATGGGCCTTTCTGGACACAGAAAATGTTCGACTGCTGCCCTTGCCAGCACATTCTCCAGATCTCTCACGAATTGAAAACGTCTAGTCAATGGTGGCCGAGCAACTGGGTCTTGTTTAGGCGAGCGGTCTAAGGCGTTGCAGTCATGGACTGTGCGGCTGGTCCCGGCGGAGGTTCGAGCCCTCCCGCGGGCATGGGTGTGTGTGTGTGTGTTTGTCCTTAGGAAAACTGAGGTTGAGTAGTGTGCCATCTTAGGGACTGATGACCTCAGCAGTTAAGTCCCATAAGATTTCACACACATTTGAACATTTTGAACAACTGGCTCGTCACAATACACCAGTCACTACTCTTGACGAACTGTGGTATCGTGTTGAAGCTGCATGGGCAGCTGTACCTGTACACGCCATCCAAACTCTGTTTGACTCAATGCCCAGGCGTATCAAGGCCGTTATTACGGCCAGAGGTGGTTGTTCAGGGTACTGATTTCTCAGCATCTGTGCACCCAAATTGCGTGAAAATGTAATCACATGTCAGTTCTAGTATAATATATTTGTCCAATGAATATCCGTTAATCATCTCCATTTCTTCTTGGTGTAGCAATTTTAATGGCCAGTAGTGAATATCCACCCAGTATTTTAACGATGTAACTGTTTCTCGAAGCTTAAGAATAATTTTTTAATTAGATCCTAATCGGTTCTCTCTTTCTCATGGACCACATTACCACGTTTAGAGGTAGTTGCTTCCGTGACACGTAAATAGTGCCTGAGCGTTGAGCATTTCCTTATCATCATTCGGCGGCAATACTTTTCTGCAGAGAACAGCATCTTCAGTGAAGAATTTGACAGTGCTGCTGACTACCTGACTCCCGCGTGTGAAGAGAGAAACAGCAGACGGACGCCGAGAGCCTTCGTTTGGGCGGTGTCTATTTGTGTTGTGGAGAGCAACCGGCGAGTGTGGACAGCTTAAGGACCGGCTGCGGCTGCTCCGCGGCGCCAGACAAACAAACAACAACACGCGGGTGCAGACAGGTGGCGCTCCAGCCGCCGGCCACTGTGAACTGGAGGGTAAGAAGGGTTCCAGCGGCGCCGGCGCAGGTGCACGCGCTGGGGCACGACCGCGACACATCGGGCGCGTGGCGGAGGGAGTTCCCGCCCACGGGCGGAGCTTTCTCCGCCGTTGTTCCAGGTCGCGCGTGCGCACACGCCCTCATAAGCGGGTCCGGGGCCCGCTATCTGCGTCAGACATCTGCCGCTATTCTCCGCCGAGTGTACCCCGCAGCCGAGGAGCACCACACCAGCAGCGCACGCGATACCAACTGAAGCAATACGAAGCCTCCAAACTGAAACTCCCTTAGCGTACCGCGTACGCTGTCGCGTAGGCTAAAGCGGAACCGTTATAGCATAGCTTTGTTGTCTGTCTGTGTGTTCCAAACTCTTTCTCTCAGGAGCGGACAGGGGTATCAAGCTGAAATTTTGTCACCGTCCTTTGGAAATGTAAAAACGCGACGCTTCTGAGTCAACGCTATCAGAAGATACGACCATATGAAAATTATTTATTATTTATTTAGAGTATGGCTAATACGGACATATCATGAAATTAAATTACGTATGTACATATTGACACACAAGAAGCTTAAGTTTGTCTTTACAACTGAATATCCAGTCCTTCAATCCAGCGCACTGCCTCTGAAGTTGCTAACAGGAAGTGCTTTTTGGCGCCGTGATAGGCTCGAGTCCTGCATTCACTGACAATGTTGTGGACAGTCTGGTACGGAGCCCCGGAGTCACTGGCTGGATCAGAGAGCTTGTTCCACTTAAAGAGAGCATCCCTGCTTCGGCCATGGCCGGTACGGATTCTGTTGAGAGTAGTCCACGTCTTGCGTGGTAGGTGGAATCCACTTGGAAGTTTAGCACCTGTCACTGTTTCCCACCGACCTTACCATTCTCCCTACACGTGCTTCCTGGGTGGTGCTACGTGAGCAACAGTGATTACAGGCAGCCAGACTATCCATAGGATCTCTTGGCAATGACATGTCAACTAAATTTCAGAAACAGTTCTTTTCAGAACACATTAAAAAGAAACATATGAAAATGATCTTGTGGCACTGATGACCGGCAGTTCGGCCGCCGGGTCGCAAGTCTTGTTTCAGGTGGACGCCACACTGGGCAACTTGCGCGTCGCTGTTGATGAAATGACGATGAGGACAACACAACACGCAGTCCACAAGCGGAGAAAATCTCCAACCGGGCCGGCAATCGAACCTGGGCCCGCTGCATGGTAGGCAGACACGTTACCACTCACACTAAGCAGACGGACTACGACCGTATACGTCACATATTTCGATACTCACAACTCACTCGTCAAAACCTGCAAAGTAGTTCCCGTTGACCCATAATCACGAAATTTGGTAAGGTTTCGAGTACAGGTACAAAATCCGAATTTGTTAATGTGTAATTACATCACACGAAATTTTTTTGGTCATTTGTTATCCGACTTCGAACTTGACACTAGAACGTTCTCCAAACAGATTCCGTCAGCAAAAAGTTGCGATCACAATTTCCATGTTTGTTTTATGCAAAAAATTTGGGGATGCAGCGAGAAATATAATATGGGCAACAAAATCTAAAACTGTATTAACATGTCAGTAATATAGGAACCAAAGCATCAAACGCGACCGTATCTTAAGATATTGACTGCTTACATATTTGAAATTTTTTCTTGGACTCAAAAAGTACAGAAGACAGTAATGTGGGAATTATGCTATATTTTCACGAACCAGTTTGGGGAAATATTCCCAACGATTACTGAAAAATAGGTAAATGCACAGATTTTAAGAACGTGGCTAAAATAGGAATTTCGGTTTGTTTGAATATGTAACGAGGGTTTATCAGTACTCTTAAGCACTTGAGAAAGGTAGTAATAAATATTTAAAATTACGCTTGTATCCCGCTACAATCTTACACATTCATTAAATGCTGAGGTCACCAAAGTCATCCGACAGCGGCATGGACACATACAGGTGGCGGTAGTATCTCACACACACACACACACACACACACACACACACACACACACACACACACACACACACACACACACACAGGTATAAAACGGTTGTGCATTGGCGGAGCTGTCATTTGCACTCATTTGTGATTCATGTGAAAAGGTTTCCGACGTGATTACGGCCGCAGGACGGGAATTAATAGACTTTGAACGCGGGATAGTAGTCGGAGCTAGACGCATGGGACATTTCAATTTGGGAATCGTTTCGGAATTCAGTATTTCGAGATCCACAGTGTGAAGAGTGTGTCGAGAATATCAAATATCAAACTCTCACCACGGTCAACGCAGTGGTCGATGGCTTTTACTTAACGATTAAGAACAGCGACGTTTGCGTAGAGTTGTCAGTGACAACAGACGAGCAACACTGCACGAAGTAACAGCGCAAATCCGTGTGGGACGTGAGACGAACTTATCGGTACGACAGTGCGGCGAAATACGGTGCTAATGGGCTATGGCAACACACGACCGACGCGAGTGCCTTTGCTAACGATATTGACATCGCCTGCAGAGTCTCTCCTGGGCTCGTGACGATATCAGTTGCACTCTAGATGACTGGAAAACATGGCCTGGTCAGATGACTCACGATTCCAGTTGATGACAGCTGGTGGCAGGCTTCGAGTGTGACGCAGATCCCATCAAGCCACGGCACTGTGCAAGATGGTGGTGCTCCGTAATGGCGTGGTCTGTGTTTACATGGAATGGGCTGGGTCCTCTGGTCCAACTGAACAGATCATTGACTGGAAATGGTTATGGTTATGGTTATGTTCGGCTATTTGGAGACTATTTGCAGCCATACATGGACTTTAACTTCCCAAACAACGATGGAATTTTTATGGATGACAATGCGTCAAATCACCGGGCCACAATTGTTCGCGTTTGGTTTGAAGAACATTCTGGAGAATTCGAGCGAATGGTTTGGCCACTCAGATCGCCTGATGTGAATCCCATCGAACATTTATGGGGCACAACCGAGAGGCCAGTTCGTGCTCAAAGTCCTACACCGGCACCACCTCCGCACTTATAGCCGCCGGCTATAAAGGCAGCATGCCTCAGTATTTCTGAAGGTGACTGCCACCGACTTGTTGAGTCTGTGTCATGTCGTCGAGTTGCTGCACACATACCGGGCAAAAGGAGCTCCGACACGATATTAGGAGGTACTCCGTGACTTTTGTCGCCTCAGTGAAGAGTGTAAATCGAACGCAAATTTTACTACTGTTCTTGTGTTTCTTGCATTCTGTGCACGTACTAATATCATTTAACTACCACTGAAAGGTACTATTTCCTCCACCAACATTCAGTATTTCCAACAGCAGAAAACTTACCTTTCTTACGATACTACGAAACTATCGAATACTTTGTGTCAATACCTGTTCATAACAGTAACATAGGAACGCGCCTACTTGCGAGGTTCTGCCATTCACCAGAACTCAGTAACATTAAGAAGTCTTGTCTCAGTGCCTCTATCCGATGTTCAGCTACCACATCTAAATTTGTACTCAGTATGCTTCGTAGAGTGCGTGGCAGAGGGTACATACTAAAGTACTCATTTTACCCTTCCTTTTCCGTGCCTGGATGATGTAAGGGTTGGAAGGCAGTCCCTGCCCCTACGCTGAAGTCCTTGGTGCTCTTATTAAAACGCCGCTCTTAGATTCTAAGAATCTCCCCGACACTCTCACGTATTGAAATTGTGCAGCTTTTCTTTGAATCTTTCTTATCTCTCCCGCTAATCCAACTTGGTAATGGTCCCAGATCGACAAACAATACTCAAGAAACTGTCGAACGATCGACTGTCTTGCAAGCGATATATTTCGTGTGCAAATTACACCTGCTCATGATTCTTGCAGTGAATCAGAGTTCGTTATCTGCCTTCCCCACGTCGTCGTTTGTCGAGAAATCGCACCCCTGAATATTTCCAGGCTACGATTGATCGCCAAACGTGTAATCACTAATCAAACATTATATGCTTTTCGGCTCTTGCTAGCATTACATTACATTTAATTATGCCAGTATCACCTGATAATTCTAGGACCAGGCGCAAGTGTATCTACATTTCCTACAATTTGCTGATGACATCTCTTCTCTGAGCAACAACTGCGTCGTGTGTTGGAGATCATTTACCTTTGTGGTCGACAGCAGCGCCCTTACCACATTACAGGACGTCCATAAAGTCCAGCTATGAGTTCAAATATTCATAATTTGGAAATTATTAAACATATAGACCCCTGGTTTGTTGTCAAAAAGGTTAGCAGCACTCACAATTTCTTCTTCCTTTACCCTTTGTTGCAGATCTGACTTGTAGTGAATCTGAATGGCGACAGATTAGAAGAAGACGCAACGTGTCATCTGGGGTGCAGAATACAAATCTGTGACAACAGCACTGCTGAATTATCGACGCCAGTATGCGAGAGCCTCACCGGCAAGAACAAGCGTAATGATGTGGTTCAAAAGCTTTAAAGAGACGGGCAATGTCAAAGACTTTCTTCGGACCTCCTGTAGCTCAAGCACGTGTTAACACTGCAAGCTGCATTAGAACGCAGCGCCCAGAAGTCTACTGGTCATATATCAAGGGAATTGCACGGAGCGAGATAAACTGTCCACCAAGTGTTACAGAAGAGATTACGGGTTTTCGCGTACAACGTACAAATGGTCCAAGCATTGCAGCCAAAATGATCACCATATGAGGTATGTATTCGAGTGTTCGATGCTGGCCTCCAAGATGCTAACAATGATTGCCTGGCAAAGTGCCTGTTTTCAGATGAAGCAACGTTCCACATTTCTGAACATGTGAATCGCCACAGCATTTGAATTTGGGGGTCCGAATACCACACCACACACGTGAAAAAATTTTTAATAGCCCGTAACTTAATAGTCGGTGCGGTCTAAGGCACGATAGGGTCGTAGGCCCATTCTTTTCGTAGAGGAACCTGTAACGAAAAATGTTTACCTGGTCATGCAGTAACAGTTGGTGCTACGACAGAGCGGAGAGCTGCAGCCCTCCATCACCTCCCAGGATGATGATTCAGGGCCACATTGGAGTTTGAATGTGCAGGATGTGCTGGATGGCGCGTGGGTCCTGATGGCTCCGCCACACGGCCCCCGCGCTCTCCCGACATCGTGGATCGCGTGACGATCGTCGTCATCGTCAGCACCAGTAAACCACTTTGTTATCCTTCGTGCATGGATCAGTGACGCAAACAAAACTGTTAATGTTGCAAACCTGACCAGTATATGGACAGAACTCGAATCATGTCTTGATGTTCTACGAGCGACGCACAAATTCCGGCGTAACAGAAAAACATTTTGAGAGCTGCTAAACGTTTTACAACTAACTACGATACTTTAATGGTTTCCAAGTTATGATTTCCTAAAGTGGCAGCGGAATTTACCGACAACCTACAATTGACACTAGCACCCCTCCTGACGACGCCTTCGTTAGGACGTCTAGAATCCAACTGCATATTTGTGCGGTTATTAGGGAAGCGTGTATTTTGTTTACCATGTGAGAGAGCGGGTTTCTGTCGATTCCCGTAAGTCAAGATACATGGTATAACATAGGAGGGGAGTTCAGTAAGTAACGCAAAACATTTTATTTCGCAGTCAATTTCGGTTGAAAAATTGCGAAAGTTGTAGTGGGACTTAGTGGAATATTGCCGCTTCAGCTCCTATAGTTTATGACGTCCAGATAGGTGCCGGCGCTACACGTAGCCTCCAAAATGGTGTCTAGCGGAGGTGCGTTCCAAGCAGAGAGCTGTCACTGAGTTCATTTTGGTGGAAAACCAGGGCAGCGCAGATATTCATAGGCGCTTGCTGAATGTCTACGGAGAGCTGGCAGTGAACAAAAGCACGGCGAGTCGTTGGGCGAAACGTCAGTCTACATCGCAACAAGGTCGCGCAAGCCAGTACGATCTCCGGCGTGTCGGCCGGCCGCACACATGTGTGACTACTGGAATGTTGCAACATGCGGATACTCTCCGGAAGCATCTGGTGACCGACGGATCATAATCAAACAACTCGCTGCATAACTCGACGTATCTGTTGGTAGTGCTGACACAGTCGTCCATCAATTAGGGTACTGAAACATCCCCTTAGAAAAATTTATAAATGACAGTGCAGGAAAACCTCTACGTTATTTGATTTTCAAACAGCTGAGCAAACCTGAACGTACTCAGACATTTCTCTCTTTACTACTTCTGATCGTCAATAAACTAACACACAATATTTTTTTTAGCGCAACGCAATCTGACTTTCAATAATACCTACAAAGGAATGGCCCTGACTAACAATAACGTATACCTTTCGTGAATCACTTACCTCACAAAAATGTTGGTTACTCGAACTACTACAATACAGCGAGCGCCACTACTGCCAGCTAAATAAAAGATTCTAACTACAGATAGCCATAGTTAGCAAATGAAAGGTTTCGATAGAGAACAAACAATGTATTTACCTTAATAGTGTGATTCTTGAGTTTCTCCTGTTGAGATGGATGAAGTCACGAGGGAGGAGGTAGGCACTGCATTTATTCCATACACAGGCGCACTCTCGGGGAAAATCGCCCGCATTCTGAAGAAACACCGGGTCGGAACTGTGTTTTGTCCTCCAAATAAAACTCGTGCACTGTTGGGGAGCGCCAAAGATGACCTCGGTTTGAGGAAGGCCGGCGTGTACCAGATTCCGTGTCAATGTGGCAAGTCGTATATTGGTCAGACGATGCGTACCGTCGAGGATCGATGCCGTGAACACCAGAGGCACACTCGACTGATGTATCCGAGCAAGTCGGCGGTCTCTGTACATTGTTTGTCGGAAAATCACGCCATGGAGTATGACCGCACGAGGATTCTGGTACAGACGTCGAGATACTGGGACAGCGTTGTTAGAGAGGCCATCGAAATTCGCACCAATGACGACCTCATAAACCGTGACTGTGGCTATAATCTTAGCAAGGCTTGGGAACCAGCGATTGGGTTAATCAAGAGTAAATCGAGCAAACGTATAGTTGTGACGACCACGGCGGACGGAGCCATCACACCGACGTCATCTCAGACGCCGTCGCAATCTGTTCCACCGCGCGACCGTGGCGCGGGGCGCGGACGGCGGAGGGAGCGCACCGCGGGCGGAGGGTATTTAAATCGGCCGCCGCCGCGACCAAACCCAGTTCCCTCTGAGCACCCATAGCGTACGGATCTCCGTACCGGCACGTTCACAGGAGCTCAGTCCGTCAGTTCACCTGATGATGGCGACATGTATGATCGCCGAAATATTGTGCCCGTTGGACACTATAGACCGGCAGCACACCCGTGGATATTTTGATAATCAAATACGCCGGGAGAAACTCAAGAATCACATCATACACCTTTACGGGGAGGAGATGTATCGCAGCATGAAGAAATTTGAAAAGTTGCGCCACCGTAGATGTCGTTTGCTAAGTACTCTTGCCTTTCCAAAGAGATGTCGTTCCGAGAATGTTGTTCCAAATTTTGCTAAGGTTATGCATCACATCGATTCTGCAGCAGCTAAGAGAATCAAGAAACGAGCCAGCCTCGCATTGGTACGTGAGAGAGTGCAATTCACCCGCCGGAGCCTTGAGTTTATCTCACAGGAATTACGCAAACTACATTTGCAACTGGCTAGTAAGTTCACTTCTTGTTCCTGGGATTGGATTGATGGTGTCACCTGGGTGTCAGCTGATTCCGCCCATAAGAAGGCTACGGGACGTCAAACAGTTAAGTTCTCACGTCTCCTTGACAAACCATCTCTGCAGGTTCCGTGCAAGACTGTCATCAATTTGAGTGGCATGGTGTTGAGTGGTGATGCGGTCTCGGTTTTGCAGAAAGGTCTCAACTTCGCTCCCACCCTCAAGTTCACTCCGGTCGCAGAAATTGTTAGTGCTGTTGAAAAGGTTGCAGCTCGACTTCCGCCAGAATCAGCCGAGGAAATACGTCGTGAAACTTGTCGTGCGTTGACGAAATCCTAGCCGACGAAGTCAAATATCAGCAGTACAGAGAGGGCGGCCATTCGTGATCTGAGGGAGCATTCTGAAATTGTAGTCTTACCGGCTGACAAAGGCAATGCTACAGTTGTTGTCTCCCATAAGGACTACACTGATAAGATGCAGAGCCTGCTAAATGACGATTCCTACCGGAAGATCAGCGTTGACCATACAAAGAAGGTGGAGAACAAGACGAGGGCGCTTCTCAAGGACGCAGATTTACCGGAGGGTGACGCTAAGAAATTGTTAACCCAAGGTCCGGTACCGCCTAGACTATGTGGACTCCCGAAGGTTCACAAAGAGGGGGTACCATTACGCCCCATTGTCAGCAACATCAGGGCACCTACATATTTGTTGGCCAAATACCTGACGGGAATATTAAGTCCTTATGTGGGTAAATGCCCTCATCACATCCGTAATTCCGTGGATTTTGTTAAACGCCTTGATAGCTTCAGGTTGGATGAGTCAGATATCATGGTGAGTTTTGACGTCGTTTCCTTGTTTACGAGGGTACCCCTGCGAGAGTCACTAGAATTGATTAGTCAGAAGTTTGACGAGAAGACCACTGAACTTTTTAGGCATGTCTTGACTTCCACGTATTTTCTTTTTAATGGAGAATACTACGAACAAACGGAGGGAGTCGCCATGGGTAGCCCACTGTCACCGGTGGTAGCGAATTTGTACATGGAGAACTTCGAGGAGGAAGCCCTGTCGTCATCCGTATGGAAACCTACTTGCTTTTTCCGTTACGTGGACGACACGTTCGTCATCTGGCCACATGGTATGGATAAACTCCTTGACTTCCTTACCCATCTAAACTCCATACACCCCAACATCAAATTCACTATGGAGACTGAAACGGAGGGTAAATTACCTTTCCTCGACGTCTTGGTCAAGAGAAGGGCTGACGGCACCCTAGGTCATGGGGTGTATCGGAAGACAACGCACACTGATCCGTATTTGCACGCAGACAGCTGCCACCACCCTTCACAGAGGAATGGGGTACTTAAAACTCTAGTACATAGGGCGCGCACTATCTCTGACGCAGAGAGTCTACCCCAGGAATTGGAACATCTGAGAACTGTATTTCGAAAAAATGGGTACTCAGAGTGGCAGATTCAACGTGCTCTCCGCCCAACCACTGCAGCACAACCTGTTGAGATGGATGAAGTCACGAGGGAGGAGGTAGGCACTGCATTTATTCCATGCACAGGCGCACTCTCGGGGAAAATCGCCCGCATTCTGAAGAAACACCGGGTCGGAACTGTGTTTTGTCCTCCAAATAAAACTCGTGCACTGTTGGGGAGCGCCAAAGATGACCTCGGTTTGAGGAAGGCCGGCGTGTACCAGATTCCGTGTCAATGTGGCAAGTCGTATATTGGTCAGACGATGCGTACCGTCGAGGATCGATGCCGTGAACACCAGAGGCACACTCGACTGATGTATCCCAGCAAGTCGGCGGTCGCTGAACATTGTTTGTCGGAAAATCACGCCATGGAGTATGACCGCACGAGGATTCTGGTACAGACGTCGAGATACTGGGACAGCGTTGTTAGAGAGGCCATCGAAATTCGCACCAATGACGACCTCATAAACCGTGACTGTGGCTATAATCTCAGCAAGGCTTGGGAACCAGCGATTGGGTTAATCAAAAGTAAATCGAGCAAACGTATAGTTGTGACGACCACGGCGGACAGAGCCATCACACCGACGTCATCTCGGACGCCGTCGCAATCTGTTCCACCGCGCGACCGTGGCGCGGGGCGCGCACGGCGGAGGGAGCGCGCCGCGGGCGGAGGGTATTTAAATCGGCCGCCGCCGCGACCGAACCCAGTTCCCTCTGAGCAGCCATAGCGTACGGATCTCCGTGCCGGCACGTTCACAGGAGTTCAGTCCGTCAGTTCACCTGATGATGGCGACATGTATGATCGCCGAAATATTGTGCCCGTTGGACACTATAGACCGGCAGCACACCCGTGGATATTTTGACTACCTTAATAGTGTTCAAAAGTCGTAATATATATATGATATCCAGTCTTACAAATTTCCTTTTTCTGATGGACACACGTCCAGATCGTCCGCTCTCGAAACTCTTCCATCTCTCCCCCTACATCCACCACTACCGGCGGCTCACCTCCAACTGCGCAAGGCTACGCGTTGTTCACTGTTCACATTCACATCCAACTGCCCAACACTACAATAGCAAATATTCCAACAATGCAAACCAGCCACAGACTGCACACAGCACAGTCAGTGATTTTCATACAGAGCGCTACGTGGCGCTACCGACATGAAAACCTAAACAGCCTACTTACAGTACTCAAAGGTTTTTGCCCGTTGCGTTCCTCGCCGCCTAACAGTAGATCGTAAGGAGCAAAAAAGGACCGTCTTTGCGGAATTACTTCCGCGTTACGAGGATGTCATGAGAATTTTTTACCTCACCTACGAAAAGAAAGTTCAAAGCTGCACTCTTAGCCGTTGAAGTCGTGGCATCGGTCTTCCGGGACGCTGAATGTGTTATTCTGTTTGATGTCCTCCATCACGGTGCAACGATCAACTCTGAAGCGTACTGTCCTACCCTCAGGAAACTTCAGCTTGGTCGTCGCCAACGCAAAAAAAACCTGCTACTCCTCCGCGACAACGCAAGGCCTCACACATGTTTGCGCGCGCGAGAGCAGCTCACAAACCGTCACTGCACTGTTCTTCTTCATCCACCCTACAGCCCGGATCTCGTGCCTTCCGACTTGCGTCTGTTTGGCCCAATGAATGACGCACGCCGCAGGAAGCAGTACGTGGATTATGGGAGATTACTGATGCAGCAAGGCGTTGGTTCCGACGTCGACCAGTAGTGGTACCCTGCGGGCGTACAGGCCCTGCCAGTAAGGTGGCGTAAGGTCGTCGCATTAAACGGAGATTATGTTGCAAAACATGGTTTTGTAGCCAAAAGAGTGGGGAATAATATTGTGTATTGGAACCCTGAATAAAACCAACAGGCTTTCAGACAAAAAACTGTTGCATTACTTATTGCACGCTACTCATATCACGAAAATGTTACGAGTTTTTGTGTGTGTCGGAAAAGCCATTGTGGCAGAGGTGGCGGTATTAAGCAGCGTCCGCAGCTCGTGGTCGTGCGGTACCGTTTTTGCTTCCCGCGCCCGGGTTCGATTCCCGGCGGGGTCAGGGATTTTCTCTGCCTCGTGATGACTGGGTGTTGTGTGATGTCCTTAGGTTAGTTAGGTTTAAGTGGTTCTAAGTTCTAGGGGACTGATGACCGTAGATCATAGTGCTCAGAGCCATTAAGCAGCGGTTGCGTATTGTTCTCTGCGCTATAATCCATTTGTTCCGCCGTTCCCATCAAAATTCAGAAGATTCTAAAATACTCACTCTGGTCGCGAAGATCGTTGTAGTAAAGCTTTTATTAGCCACGAGAAACGCCATTGTATATATATAAGTATTTCATGTCGTCACGGATTTAATTATTCCAACTAAACAATAAATGGCATCACAAGGCGAGAACAGAAATACATAATGATTTCTATTCATATTAATTATCCTGGATATTAATCCTTTTATCTTTAAAGAGAATTATAGCCTGGTGTGGTGTTTACTGGTGAGGCGTCCTAGAGCCTGCTGCTTTCGCAACAATTTAAATTCATTATCTGCTACTATTTCGAAATACCAACGCCAACCATTAGCCAAGCAACTGGGCACGCACTGTATTACGTGCAGTTATATACCAGCCAACAATAACTAAATGGGAAAAAGAGAAGCAAATGAGATTGTCTGTTTCAAAATCATAATAGGATAAACTGTCTAAATGCAATATTTCAGTAGCTTTAACCTGAGCTCCGCTATCTACTGCCTTCTGCATCTCATGAACGAGCAGATAAATCTGCGTTTCGTACAGTTAGTCTTTACGAAAACCACATTCGCCCCTACATAGGAGTTTTTCGGTCTTCAGCGAAATCATGATACGAGAGCACAATGTAAGTCCACAAGACGACAAAGAATTGGCGTCGCTCAAACAGGTGTGTGTGTGTGTGTGTGTGTGTGTGTGTGTGTGTGTTTTGGGGCTTATGGGCGCTCAACGTCGAGGTCATCAGCGCCCTGACACACATTAAAGGGAACGAAGGTGTCTAGCTCCTGGTGTCGGTCTTGCGAGCCCCCTTACAGGAACAACCTGTGCCTTGCCAGGTAGGTAAGGCAACCAAACCTAGAGAAGCACTGCGGTGGTCCAAACCAACCTTGGCGACGGGCAAAGTTCTACAATTGCTTTATTCTATAATTTTCGACTTTCCACGAACATCGGAACAGACGTAAAATAAATCTCTGGAAATACCTGAAAGTTGGTATATTTTGGCAAGGAGCAAACCACCTCATTTTTATTCTCTGCAAAAACGTGAAAGACAAACGAGGCGGTGTAGATGAAACGGCTGCAGCGAAGCAAAAGTGAATGTTCTGCTCTACTGTCATAGTAATATCCCTATATTTTTTTGTTGAAGAGTTTGACACGCAGATTTCACTGTACATTGAAATCGCCATAATTAGGAAGGGCCTTCAAGTAATGCAACACTTTTTTGTCTGAAGGCGGGTTGGTTTTATTCAGGGTTCCAATACACCGTATTATTCCCCCCTCTTTCCGTTACAAAACATTATTTTTGAACATAATCTCCGTTCAATGCGAGGGCCTTACGGCCCCTTGTGCAGCGAGGTGTGTGTGTGTGTGTGTGTGTGTGTGTGTGTGTGTGTGTGTGTGTGTGTGTGTGTGTGTGTGTGTGTGTGATACGTCGATCACATGGAATGATTGTGTCTGCACTTTCCAAAATTGCAGGAGTCAAAGGTGTGTGCAACCACATGTCGGACACGTTTGCGCGACCTTGTTGCGACAATGACAGACGCCATGCACAACGAGTGACCGTGCTTTTGTTTACTGCGAGGTAACTGTAGACACTCAAAAAAATGGCTCTGAGCACTATGGGACTTAACTGCTGTGGTCATCAGTCCCCTAGAACTTAGAACTACTTAAACCTAACTAACCTAACGACATCACACATATCCATGCCCGAGGCAGGATTCGAACCTGTGACCGTAGCGGTCTCGCGGTTCCAGACTGTAGCGCGTATGAATATCTGCGATGTTCTGGTTTTCTGCCAATCAAACTCAGAAACAGTTCTCTTATTGGGACGCACGTCTGTTACAGGCGCCATTTTCAAGGCCACGTATAGTGGCGCCTGCTATCGCAACTTCATGAGAGTATAAGAGGTGAAGCGGGAATATTCGACAATGTCCCGCAGAAAATTCCGCATTTTTTTCTACCGAAATTGGATGAGAAAAAAGTGTTGCATTGCTTATTGACCGCCTCTCGTATAACAAAGAATAAAGTACCAGAAGATGAAAACAAGAAGAATAGGAAGGTTATCGTTCTACTAGTACGCGTCATGCTCGTTATTTGGACTTTCTGTCTAGGGAGTAAACAAACATAGGTGCCATCTACTTTTTTCGGAACCGAGGAACAATCAGCTCTCGCCTTTCTTTTGTTTTCTTTTGTTTTTGACAAATGCTGTTGTCGGAGCTGACTGCGTTGTCAGAGAACGAGCTACACGTGCAAATCACGTTTCGATAGCCTTCGCCTGTCGTATATGGACAGGCAGCCATACGCGGGACAAGAGAAGAACTTGTCGCGCTGGGAGACGCGGGCAGGCCGCGAGTTGCGCCAGAGAAAGAGTGAAGAGTGTTGCAAGCAGCAGCAGAAGCGTGTGCTGCGTGGCGCAGCAGCCAGGTGCATGGAGGAACGCCTGAAGACGTGGCCGGCTCACCTCTAGCTATGACCCCCTCTGTTTTCTCTGGCTATTCTCGTATTACGAATTCGCACATACTGGATTTGGCCGTCATATCAGTAACAATAGTAATAAAATTGAACTATACAAGAAGCTAGGAACGACAAAGGCATCTAGTGCTAACCAAAAGGCGATGAACAGAATGCAGAAAGAATTACTGGCTTACCTACCTTTGAAGTCAATCCTTGTGAGCGTCCTATGCCGAAGGGTTACTTTAGTGTTATTTCAGTATTTCGGAGGCCTGTGAGCTGTTAAAGACCATCCGCATATTGGTAGGGTAGGCAAAAGTGTCCCCCTGGCGCAAACAATATTTTAAACAGGCACAATATTGGACTGTACGGAGCGCACCAATCTTAACTGGCTGTCCAGCAGACCGGCTCGCGTTTGGGCGTGTTCAATAACTTTGGCTCCCAGACAATGATGAGCCCAGTTAGGATCAAGTCTTTCATTGGAACATGACATTGAAACAGAATTGTATTGTTTTATGAAAATCATGTTTTCACGAAAATTGTTACAATAAACATGCTGATTGTGAAATAGGACCTCAAAATTATATTTCAGTCACCATCCACATCCTCTAGAAAACCCGTGCTATTGCATTTCAAAAACCGAAGAGGAATATTGATTCTGTAACCGTGAGCGGGTTACAATCGCGAAGTATGAAACGTCATGACATCCATTAACTTACTGTCGTCTCAGCTTCGTGGTACAGGTTGGAAAACATCCGTTGGATAAACGTAGAACTCAGCAGCAAACAAACATTTCGTAACAGCCACCACGACAAACGGAGTCGTCACCACCCCAACTCCTGCATACAGAGACTAGTTCTGTCAAAGAACAAAGGCATCAGTGGGCTAGTTTTCATTATTGAAAGTGGACTGAATCACTTCGAAAGTGCCACTATTAAGGCTCAAATCTGAAACATAATGCAAATGACTGTAACTGTCAACACGATCTACAGCTTGCTCGAGCCAGCCACTCGTACTGAAGTTTGTCAACCGACCGAGCTGATACAGAAGAAAAAACTACAGAATAGCAATTTTTTCTGCATGCTCTCGGTCAACCACAAGTGGAGAGCGAATGGGCAGAGAGCCGTTCCTGAAAAGGACGTTTATACCCACAAACTCGCGATTTCATATTCGTTGTTTCGGAAGAGATGTTCCACGCAACAAATCACCAATAACTTAACCAGAAGCTCGAAATTAACAACTTCAGAAGGTGTGGCGCTCTATTTGAAATGATCACATCGCTTGCCCACTAAGACTATCTCAACAGACGTGATCGAACATTATCAACACACTCCATCAAAAGATATTTGAGAGTTCCACGCTAGGGAAAATTACAATCCCGTGTTACATCCATGCCCAAAGCCTGAGTGGCCATATCTTGTAACACAAGGTGCGCTAAAGAAAACTGGTCCGGGAAATGATTCCAATAAGACTGGTGCGGAGTTCACCGTCGTCAATGAAAATCACTAAAGACGCAGGAAATGGCCACCGTTCAGGTCGATGCAGCGCTCTCATCGATATATCAAACTGCGAGACACGGGGGATGACAACAGTAGCGCTCTTGACGTTCTGTTGATCCTCTTCCAGTGTGTCAGGATTGTTTGAGTACATCTGATCCTCCAGTTTGCCCCACAGGTAAAAGTCACAGGGAAGCGGGTCAGACAATGGACACTGCAGTGCCCCTGCAGATTGTCCTCTCCTCACCGAACACGTCATCCACTCGCCGCGACGTTCTCAAGACACCGTGCGCTGTTGTCCGACTTGCTGAACACATCCATATAGTCACTCGTCTTCTATGAGCAGATGAACATACCGATTAAACAGTTTCTGAACATTGCATTAAGAACAATCGTTATACAGCGCGGACACCAGAAATTGCGCACCTAACACCAGCCTTCAAATTATGCAACACCAATCTTCAATGGGCGCGTGTGGACCCAGTTTTTTTTTTTTTGTGCCCTAGAGCAAAACAAAACCAAACCAAATCAATCTTCAAATTATGCAACGGCTCTTGAAAGTATTGATGGGGATTTTTTAAATGCAAAAGACATCTTCTGTGGATCACATATACCAAAATGCTGCACCAAGCCTCATGTGAAGAAATGAAAAACTGAGGATCTAAGAGGTCTGATTCTGCTTTCACTTCACTGAGGAAGCACCGAGAGAGGTGAACACGCTCAACTTCGTCTTGACGCCTTAACTCGTGCACAACAGTAAATTTATTAGGATACAAATGTGTGTTCTTTCTGATAATGTTTCGACACGACAATCCCTTAACTTCCACTTGCAGCGTTGAATTTTCATCGAAATTTGTTCTAGCCTTTCCTTCTCTCGATCAATGCCTAGCGATGTTGGAACTCTTTCCGAATAGTTACGGGTCTTTATTCGCCCAGAGCCCGTTTCGTGCAACTCTGACGTTAAGGTTTGAACTGCACACATTGCTGGATGTTTTGTGCTGTTTTATAGTGAGCATCATTTTATTTTGCATTCAGCTAGCCACTAAATACGTCAGCCTCTCTGACTGACTCAAACGTAACGACCCAGTGAAGAACTTGAAACACAGCACGCAGGAGACGCGCGTGCGCAGACAGGTAACGGTAATCGGTGGAGCATCGAGATCACCGTTTGCGGCATTTTCTGCGATGGACATTTCTCCTGTTCACCAGAAAACGTCAAATCCGAGTCAGTTTTGTAACTATTTTCAGAACCAGTTCTATTTTGAGATTTGTAGAACACAATAGACCAGATATCACTTTTATGAACGAAAATCAGAGAAGCGCAAATCACTTTGATATAGGTGTCCCGGTTGACAGAAACATGTAGACAACTTACCATGATGGGAAAAAAAAGTCAGTAGAAGGTAGGTAATACTGGAATCCGGAAAATCGTTGTAACAGTCGTAAAAGGCTTTCAAAGAATACTAAATTCCTGTCACTATTGTTTTATAAACGCTGTATTGCCTTGAAAATGCTACTAAGTAATAATAATAATAATAATATTGTATGCACACTGTCGGAAAAAAATCGCAACACCAAAAAATAATTAATGTAGAGTGATGAAATTTCGGGAACACATTTGTCTGGGTAATATATTGAAGTGATTAACTGTAACGTGCATTCATTTTGTAGAACGGGTGCTGAATGTCAGTTTGAGGGATGGAGTTCAGTGCCTGTTGCCATTGGTCGGTCAAGACAGGGGCAGTTAATGCTGGTTGTGGATGTCCTCCGATTGTGTCCCACATGTGAACGATTGGAGACATATCTGGTGATAGAAGAGGTCAAGACAACATGTCGACACTTTGTAGAGCATGTTGGGTTACAGCAGTTTGTGGGCGAGCGTTATCCTGTTGGAAAACAGCCTCTGTACTGCTGTTCACGAATGGCAGCACGAGAGGTTAAAGTAATAGATTAGCGTACAAATTTGCAGTGAGGGTGCGTGGGATAACCACGAGAATGATCCTGCTGTCATACGAAATCGCACCCAACCAGTAACTCCATATGGAGGTCGAGTGAATGTAGCACGCTGTAGCAGCAAGCTGGTTGCAGTCCCTCGAATGGCCTCCTCCTAACCAACACACACGGCCACCACTGGCAACGAGGCAGAACCAGCTTTCATCAGAAAGAACAACAGACCTCCATCCTGCCTTCCGATGAGCTCTCGCTTGAGACCACTGAAGTCGCAAATGGGAGTGGTTTGGGATCGTTGGAATGCACGCTACAAGACGTCTGGCTCGGAGCTGTTCTCGAAGTAACCTACTTGTAACAGTTCGTTCTGCCATGCCAACTGCTGCTGAAATTGCTGCTGCAGATGCAGTGCGAAGCGCCAGTCATGCGCCGAACACGGTGGTCTTCCCTCTCTGCAGTGCCCCGTGACACTCCGGTTCCCGGTCTTCTTGCCACCGTACCTTCCCGAGACCACCGCTGGCAGCAGTCATGTACAGTGGCTACATGTCTGTCAAGTTTTTCTGCACCATCGCAGAAAGACATCCAGTTTCTCGCAGCCTATCACACGATAATAGTGTCTTTGTCGCCTTAATGCCGTTCCTGAGTAACACCGGCTCACCACGCCCAGTCCTAAAGGTAACTAACGCTCACGACCGTTACTGTGTGTGAAAAGCAAATCTGGTTTGCATCCTCATAGAGGCGCTACTTATACGACTGGCGCGAAATTTGAATAGACATCATCTTTCAGATTTAGAAAGACGCCTACCAACTTTCGTTTATGACGCAAAACCCCTGCTTGGCGTTGTGATTTTTTCCCCCGTCAGTGTATATTATTCTGTCACACATTTCGTCTCCGTATCATTATAGCTGACAATGGAAGAACTAACTGTTTCTGTCCAGAAACAGTGTAATTTTTTTTCTGTATTTATACTTTTAGATATTGTAAAGCGAGCTTTACACCGAGCGAGGTGGCGCAGTGGTTAGACACTGGACTCGCATTCGGGAGGACGACGGTTCAATCCCGCGTCCGGCCATCCTGATTTAGGTTTTCCGTGATTTCCCTAAATCGCTCCAGGCAAATGCCGGGATGGTTCCTTTCAAAGGGCACGGCCGACTTCCTTCCCTAATCCGATGAGACCGATGACCTCGCTGTCTGGCCTCCTTCCCCAACCAACCAAGCTTTACAAGTTCAATGTACTGTGTTTTACCTTTCGGGACTACTTTTCTTGCTCAAAACGGTCTCAGCAGGTCAGGATCACCTTCAGCAGATCTAATGAAAATGTGTTCACGATAAAATTCTCAGCGGGAAAAGCTGCGATTTATTTAGAAAGTCATTTTGTACACACGGCTTACTGTGCTTATACGAGGGTCACTCCAAAACAAATGCACACTATTTTTTTAAAAATACATATTTTATTCTACATGTTTCATAGTTTTACAGTGTGTAGATACATTCTTTAGGAACAATATTTTCATTTCTCCACATAATTTCCATCCCTCTCAATTGCCCTACGCCATCTTGGAACCAACGCCTGTATACCCGCACGATAAAATTCTGGACCAACCTGTTGGAGCCACTGTCTGGCAGCGTGCACAAGGGGGTCATCATCTTCAAACCTTGTTCCACGAAGAGAATCTTTCAGTTTCCCAAAGAGATGATAGTCACATGGAGCCAGGTCAAGACTGTAAGGCGGGTGTTTCAGTGTTGTCCATCCGAGTTTTGTGATCGCTTCCATGGTTTTTTGACTGACATGTGGCCGTGGATTGTTGTGCAACAGCATAACATCCTGCTTTTGCCGATGTGGTCGAACACTACTCAGTCGAGCTTGAAGTTTCTTGAGTGTCGTCACATATGCATCAGAATTTATGGTGGTTCCACTTGGCATGATGTCCACAAGCAACAGTCCTTCGGAATTGAAAAACACCGTAGCCAAAACTTTTCCAGCAGAAGGTCTGGTTTTGATTTATTTTTTTCTTGGGTGAATTTGCATGATGCCACTCCATTGATTGCCTCTTCGTCTCTGGTGAAAAATGATGGAGTCATGTTTCATCACGTGTCACAATTCTTCCAAGAAATTCATCTCCATTCTCGTACTGTTCCAAAAGTTCGCTGCATACCGTTTTTCTTGTTTCTTTGTGAGCCACTGTCAACATCCTGGGAACCCACCTGGCAAACTTTTTATAACGCCAACACTTTCCGCATTCTGCAAACACTTCCTTCCCGTATCCCAACGATTCGTTCACTGTGATGCATCTGCCAGCAGCCGCCAATTCGTTAACTCTCTGCACATTGTCTGGAGTGTGTGCAGTACGAGGCCTGCCGCTGCGAGGACAATCCTCAATATTGCCGTGCCCGCTTTCATCACGTAACCTGCTTGCCCACCGACTAACTGTACTGCGATCGACAGCAGCAACTCCATACACCTTTCCCAACCTCTTGTGGGTGTTTCCCACTGTCTCGTGTTCACAGCACAGGAATTCTATGACAGCACGTTGCTTCTGACGAACGTCAAGTGTAGCAGCCATCTTGAAGACATGCTGTGAAGGCGCCACTCGCGGGACCAGGTAGAACTACGTTTGAAAACAAGCGGGAAGGATATATCTACACACTGCAAACCTTTCACACATGCAGAATGAGAACTGTATTTTTACGAAAATAGTGTGCGTTTCTTTTGGAGTGACCGTCGTATTATTGCAACCAGATTTGATCAACATCGATTATCTTCAAGGCATTTAAAAGAACACGTTAACTGTGTATCATATAATTTCATGATTACGAATATACGATAATTAAGATTTTGGGTGCCTATTTGTTAAAGCTCTATAATTTCGACCTTTCATGAATATTCTGAATGAGCGCCCCCACGACACAAATCAATAGTTCATCTGTGTCTCCCAGTCACCTGAGAATAGTACGTCGCGATTTTTTTCGATCTACTTAGTAGCCGGGTAGGTTTTGTATGATGATGATTGAATTATGGGACCGCTTATGTGCAACTGGACATCAGTTTGAGTGACTCTGTACAAAAATAGAAACACCAAGAAAAGCTCATGCGACACACACTGAAGTTGTTAGACGTTCTTCTACATCTGAAAGATGATGCCTACTCCAATTTCGCGCCAGATGCATAAGAGTGGCGCTAGTAGGGCCACTGTGAGGATGAAAATCAGGTTCGTTTTAAACACGCGCTGCAACGCTAGCGAGCGTTAGTTGGCTTTTATATTGAACGAGGTTAGTTGATGTTGGTCAAGAACGTCTTTAAGGCGACAAAGACGATACTACGAACGCCTCACTGACATTGAACTAGGTCGTGCAATAGGGCTACGAGAAGCTGCATGTTCTTTCTGCGATATTGCAGACAGACTTGGCAAGAATGTAGCCAATGTACATAATTGTGGAAGCGGTGGTCACGGCTGTTATCTGTCTCTCTCTTTCTTTTTACAAACATGACAAGCCAAAAGAAACGCGTGCTGCTGAAGGGAGTACAGCACGCGTACGGGATATCCACTTTTCGGACTTAAAAAATTTCTGATTCACAGCGTCAGCCGAGAACCGCTAAGCGTACATCGAGAACCGGGGGCTCAAGGAGGCAACAGTTTTGTTTAAGTAAGTAATGAATCTGGGAAGAAGGCGTTAGTCTTCGTGCAGCCGCTAGAGCAACAGCATTGGACCGCTCACACAGAAGATGCCACGATTTTACAGGAGAAGAAGGCGTACGCGTCATACAGTCCATATAGCAGTAGACAATGTTGCTATTAATATCTCTAACTATGTAGGTGCACAAGTCGTCCTGCATGGTCCAACAGTTTTCTATGGTAGAGTTCTGAACTTAATTATTACCAACAATGATACCCTGCATCAAGGTAACGGATGGGTAACCGTAGCCCTCGTCCTTGGACATAAAGTCGATAAAGTTCCAGTGTTAGAAAGTTTCAACAGCCGTCACGTCATCGCTTATCGGACATCTCACATCGCAGAGGTCTACAATAGAAATATGGGTAAACCATATTACATGTCGACAATGCCTTTTGTTCTGAGGACCAGGAATCATCGTAAAATAAATGAATCCGAATCTGTGTCAGTGTGGGTTAAAGGTGCTGACAAATGTAAAAAAATTAAACTCGTCAGTGACCTTACCAATTATTATATAAATTAAATAAAGTCTTTCCTTTCCCTTACTCCCATCAAAAAGAAAATATCAAGTAAAAAATTAATTTACAAAGCTATTGCATCAGCCACATGGGAGATACTGTGTGTGAGCTTTGACCTTGGTCGTTACATAACCGCTTATCTCTCTCTCTGCCTATCACTGGAAAGCTCATGATGACTTGTGTGGTAGTGACTACTTACCGCTCTTCCTGTCTCTCCACCAGCATCATTCATATGGGTGCTTGCCCAGATGGGCTCTTAGCGAGGGCGACTGGGATGCTTCCACCTCCCGTACCACTACTGAATCTCTGTTGCATGGCAACATGAATGAGGTGATCCAGACCGTCACTACTATGATTGTTGCCGCAGCTGAACTGGCAGTCCCTTGTTCCTCAAGTTGCTCCCTGCAGAAGTAAGTATCTTTGTGGTCGCCGGAAATCATTGTGGCCATTAGAGACCGTAGGTGGTCCCTCAAACGTCATAAGTACCACGCGTCCCTGGAGCACATCACTGCCTTCAAACCGTTCTCTGCCCAGGTCCATCTATTCGTCGAACGATGGAAGCATGAGTGTTGTGAACAATACGTCTTTACCATTGGGACATGAACCTCTCCTTCCCAGTTTTGGACAGAGCTCAGATACCGCAATCCGGAAGGCCATGTAGCACTACCGAGATCGTCGTGTCCGGCATATGCCTCTGGCGCATCGTACTGCATCTGCAGCAGCAATCCGAGCAGCAGCTGGCACCACTGTGATACAACGAACTGTTACAAATCGGTTACTTCAAGGACAGTTCCGAGCGAGACGCTCTATAACGTGCAATCCACTGCACCAAACCACCACCATTTGCGACTTTTAGTATTTAAAACGAGAGTGCATTCGACGTGTGCGCGTGCTGGGTTCTTTGGACCTACACCTGGAGTTACGATCTGGTGTGCGATTTCGTGTCACAGCAGAAGCACTCTCCTGGTTACCACACGCACCCTGATTGCAAATTTGTACATCAGTCTCGTGATCCGAGCTGCTGTGCTGCCATTCATGAACAGCACTCCAGGGGGCGTTTTCCAGCAGGATAACACTCGCCCACAATCGCTGTTGTAACCCAACATACTCTAGATAGTGTCGACACGTTACCTTGGCCAGCTCGATCACCAGATGTCTTCAGTCGACCGCATATGCGACGCCATCGGACGACAACTCAAGGGTCATGCACAACCGTCATTAACCGTCCCTGTATTGACCGACCAAGTGCAACGCGCACTGAACTCCATCTCACAAAGTAACATCCGGTACCTGTACAATACAATGCATGCACGTCTGTGTGCTTGCATTCAGTAGCCTGGCGGTTACACTGGTTACTAATGTACCAGAATCTTACAGTTGCATCGCAAAGTTAGTCACTTAAATACGTTACGCAGACATATGTATTCCCGGAATTTCATTACTGTACATTAATCATTTTTTGTTGTTGGGACAATTTATTTCCGTCAGCGTCTGTAAACACGCGTACTTCTAAAGGACCACGAATGTGCTCTGAATGTGTGTGTGTGTGTGTGTGTGTGTGTGTGTGTGTGTGTGTGTGTGTGTGTCGTATTTTAGGAGCGGAGATCGGGAGCCGAGCCGACCCTAGCCGCCCGCCGTTCGCCCAGAGGCGTGCGGCGAACCGCACGCGCACCACACTGTGCCGTTTGTGGCTGAGCAGAGCAGCCGTCGTTAATCTGGCTCGCGCATTCAGGCCTGGTATATACGGCTCGCCTCTCTGTCTAGCGGGCTGAGTCTTAGCACCTTTAGTGATGCGAGCTGTTCTCCGTAGGAGTAAAAAAGGAGACTTTCAAAACAACCATCGTTACCGCCATTCTGAAACGACCCCGCGCAGAATGGCGGTTTGGGGAGGAGGATTTGGTGCTCTGTTCCTATTTCAGCTGGCAACATATGGTAAAACTTGTGGACCAGCGGCCATTTGTATAGCCATTCGGAAATGTCTCTCACTCTAGCTATGTTACAATATATTAAGCAAGCTTTTAAAGAGAAACCGGAGCTGGCACCCAGGCAAATTGTGCGAATTGATTAATCACTTTGCAAAAGATTTTAACTGGGCTGAAGTTAATGCTCAGCTAATGGCACCATTTGTATGTGCGCCGTTCGAATTTACGTGTGGGAGAAAAAAAACGCTTTTCAAATGGTTCAAACGGCTCTAAGCACTACATCTACATGGATACTCTGCGAATGACATTTAAGTGCCTGGCAGAGGGTTCATCGAACCACCTTCACAATTCCCTATTATTCCAATCTCGTATTGCGCGCTGGAAGAATGAACACCTACATCTTTCCGTAAGAGCTCTGATTTCCCTTACTTTATCGTGGCGATCGTTCCTCCCTATGTAAGTCGGTGTCAAAAAAATATTTTCGCATTCGGAGGAGAAAGTTGCTGATTGGAATTTCGTGAGAACACCCCGTCCCTACCAAAAACGCCTTTCTTTTAAATGATTTCCAGCACAAATCCTGTATCATTTCAGTGACACACTCTCCCATATTTCGCGATAATACAAAACGTACTGTCTTTCTTTGAACTAATTCGATGTCTTCCGTCAGTCCTATCTGGTAAGGATCCCACACCGCGCAGCAGTATTCTAAAAGAGGACGGACAAGCGTAGTGTAGGCAGTCTCCTTAGTAGGTCTGTTACATTTTCTAAGTGTCCTGCCAATGAAAGGCAGTATTTGGTTAGCTTTCCACCCACAACATTTTCTGTGTGTTCCTTCCAATTTAAATTGTTCGTAATTGAAATACCTAGGTATTTATTTGAAATTTACGGCTTTTAGATTTGACTGATTTATCGTGTAACCGAAGTTTATCGAGTTCCTTTTAGCATTCATGTGGATGACCTCACACTTTTCGTTATTTAGGGTCAACTGCCACTTTGCGCACCATTTAGATATCTTTTCTAAATCGTTTTGTAGTTTGTTTTGATCTTCTAATGACTTTATTAGACAGGGTCATGTGCAAACAACCGAAGACGGCTGCTCAGATTGTCTCCCAAATTGTTTATATAGATAAGGAACAGCAAAGGGCCTATAACACTACCTTGTGGAACGCCAGAAATCACTTCGGTTTTACTCGATGACTTTCCGTCAGTTACTACTAACTGTGACCCCTCTGACAGCAAATCGCAAATCCAGTCGCATAACTGAGACGATATTCCATAAGCACGCAATTTTACTACTAGCCGCATGTGTGGTACAGTGTCAAAAGCCTTCCGGAAATCCAGAAATACGGAATCGATCTGAAATCCCTTGTCAATAGCACTCAGAGCTTCATCTCAATAAAGAGCTACTATGGAGCTAATGCATCAGAGTACTCCGAAAGGAACCTAACTGGTAAACAGTCTGGACCAGAAGACTTGCTTTTATTAATTGATTTAAGTTGCTTCACTACTCAGAGGATATTTACTTCTACGTTACTCATGTTGGCAGCTGTTGTCGATTCGAATTCTGGAATTTTTACTTCGTCTTCTTTTGTGAAGGCATTTCGGAAGGCTGTGTTTAGTAATTCTGCTTTGGCAGCACTGTCTTCGTTAGTATCTCCATTGCTATCGCGCAGAGAAGGCATTGATCGTTTCTTGCCGCTAACATGCTTCACTAACGACCAGAATCTCTTTGGATTTTCTGCCAGGTTTCGAGACAAAGTTTCGTTGTGGAAACTATTATAGGCGTCTCGCATTGAACTCCGCGCTAAGTTTCGACGCTCTGTTTAGCACGATATCCCTCGAGACTGCTTGCATAATGGCCACAGGTGGACAAACGCCTGTTGACCTGCTCAATTTGTGAGGCTCTTTCAGTTGAATAAATCATCCAATTTTTCTGAAATTTTTATCATTTGTTCGTCTGTACATCAGCATCACATCTACCGATTTCCGTCCCATTTGGATAATTCCTTCGTGGTGCGTCATTTTCTTTGTCTTAGTTTGAATCAAAACATATTTTGTAACTCTGACGCATGACATTTTTGATTCTATAAGAGTGAAGTCACAAGTCGTCATAATAGGAGAAGGGTGGCTGAGCTACGGTTACTCGCACGTATCAGAGAGTCGCGAAGACTTGTCTGACAGCTACAGACGTCAATGTATTTTCGTTTTTGAGAAATGGTACAGTAGTAACAGATGGGCAAAATACTGGAGTCCATCAGATACGTTCCTATTTGAGCTGGATGTTGATAATAGACAAGCACTATGTAAAGTTTGTATGTGAAACTTTCTGCAGATTACTGCATGCGGGGCCGGGACTCGAACCCGGTACCTCGCCACTCGTGGTACTTGCTCTTACGGCTGAGCCAGCCAGGCGCGACTCACGGCCCGCCCTCAGAGTACTGCTCACCCCAGTCCTCTGTCCTGTCTCTAAACCAGCGCACACTCCGGTGGAGAGTGAAAGATTCATTGTGTAAAGTCTTCATCTGTTATTCAAATTTCACTATCGTCTCTGACGTACAATGAAGCTGAATACTTTTAATTCTCTACGAAATTCGTCAAGCATACCCAAGGAAGGTGTGGATTTGATTATATAATATTATGGGGAATATATTACAACATAAACATAGTTAAATCTCACACCATACTCCCAAATGCGAGTCCAGTGTCTTTATGACTACACCATACAGACGTTAATAGGTTCACTGACTTAAAACGATCGAGCGAGAACGATATGAAGTTTCCACAGGTCATTGCACTGAAGTAAGACGTAAGTATTAGCACTGCCGCCAGCACCTTCGGATTCATAGCGATTTTTTGTTGTTGTGGTCTTCAGTCCTGAGACTGGTTTGATGCAGCTCTCCATGCTACTCTATCCTGTGCAAGCTTCTTCATCTCCCAGTACCTACTGCAACCTACATCCTTCTGAATCTGCTTACTGTATTGACCTCTTGGTCTCCCTCTACGATTTTTACCCTCCACGCTGCCCTCCAATGCTAAATTTGTGATCCCTTGATGCCTCAAAACATGTCCTATCAACCGATCCCTTCTTCTAGTCAAGTTGTGCCACAAACTTCTCTTCTCCCCAATCCTATTCAATACCTCCTCATTAGTTACGTGATCTACCCACCTTATCTTCAGCATTCTTCTGTAGCACCACATTTCGAAAGCTTCTATTCTCTTCTTGTCCAAACTATTTATCGTCCATGTTTCATTTCCATACATGGCTACACTCCATACAAATACTTTCAGAAATGACTTCCTGACACTTAAATCTATACTCGATGTTAACAAATTTCTCTTCTTCAGAAACGATTTCCTTGCCATTGCCAGTCTACATTTTATATCCTCTCTACTTCGACCATCATCGGTTATTTTACTCCCTAAATAGCAAAACTCCTTTACTACTTTAAGTGTCTCATTTCCTAATCTAATCCCCTCAGCATCACCCGATTTAATTTGACTACATTCCATTATCCTCGTTTTGCTCTTGTTGAGGTTCATCTTATATCCTCCTTTCAAGACACTGTCCATTCCGTTCAACTGCTCTTCCAAGTCCATTGCTGTCTCTGACAGAATTACAATGTCATCGGCGAACCTCAAAGTTTTTACTTCTTCGCCATGAATTTTAATACCTACTCCGAATTTTTCTTTTGTTTCCTTTACTGCTTGCTCAATATACAGATTGAATAACATCGGGGAGAGGCTACAACCCTGTCTCACTCCTTTCCCAACCACTGCTTCCCTTTCATGCCCCTCGACTCTTATAACTGCCATCTGGTTTCTGTACAAATTGTAAATAGCCTTTCGCTCCTTGTATTTTACCCCTGCCACCTTCAGAATTTGAAACAGAGTATTTCAGTTAACGTTGCCAAAAGCTTTCTCTAAGTCTACAAATGCTAGAAACGTAGGTTTGCCTTTTCTTAATCTTTCTTCTAAGATAAGTCGTAAGGTTAGTATTGCCTCACGTGTTCCAACATTTCTACGGAATCCAAACTGATCTTCCCCGAGGTCCGCTTCTACCAGTTTTTCCATTCGTCTGTACAGAATTCGCGTTAGTATTTTGCAGCTGTGACTTATTAAACTGATAGTTCGGTAATTTTCACATCTGTCAACACCTGCTTTCTTTGGGATTGGAATTATTATATTCTTCTTGAAGTCTGAGGGTATTTCACCTGTCTCATACATCTTGCTCACCAGATGGTAGAGTTTTGTCAGGACTGGCTCTCCCAAGGCCGTCAGTAGTTCTAATGGAATGTTGTCTACTCCCGGGGCCTTGTTTCGACTCAGGTCTTTCAGTGCTCTGTCAAATTCTTCACGCAGTATCTTATCTCCCATTTCGTCTTCATCTACATCCTCTTCCATTTCCATAATATTGTCCTCGAGTACATCGCCCTTGTATAAACCCTCTATATACTCCTTCCACCTTTCTGCCTTCCCTTCTTTGCTTAGAACTGGGTTGCCATCTGAGCTCTTGATATTCATACAAGTGGTTCTCTTCTCTCCAAAGGTCTCTTTAATTTTCCTGTAGGCAGTATCTATCTTACCCCTAGTGAGACAAGCCTCTACATCCTTACATTTGTCCTCTAGCCATCCCTGCTTAGCCATTTTGCACTTCCTGTCGATCTCATTTTTCAGACGTTTGTATTTCTTTTTGCCTGCTTCATTTACTGCATTTTTATATTTTCTCCTTTCATCAATTAAATTCAATATTTCTTCTGTTACCCAAGGATTTCTATTAGCCCTCGTCTTTTTACCTACTTGATCCTCTGCTGCCTTCACTACTTCATCCCTCAGAGCTACCCATTCTTCTTCTACTGTATTTCTTTCCCCCATTCCTGTCAATTGTTCCCTTATGCTCTCCCTGAAACTCTCTACAACTTCTCGTTCTTTCAGTTTATCCAGGTCCCATCTCCTTAAATTCCCACCTTTTTGCAGTTTCTTCAGTTTCAATCTGCAGTTCATAACCAATAGATTGTGGTCAGAATCCATATCTGCCCCTGGAAATGTCTTACAATTTAAAACCTGGTTCCTAAATCTCTGTCTTACCATTATATAATGTATCTGATACCTTTTAGTATCTCCAGGATTCTTCCAGGTATACAACCTTCTTTTATGATTCTTGAACCAAGTGTTAGCTATGATTAAGTTATGCTCTGTGCAAAATTCTACAAGGCGGCTTCCTCTTTCATTTCTTCCCCCCAATCCATATTCACCTACTATGTTTCCATCTCTCCCTTTTCCTACTGACGAATTCCAGTCACCCATGACTATTAAATTTTCGTCTCCCTTCACTACCTGAATAATTTCTTTTATCTCGTCATACATTTCGTCAATTTCTTCATCATCTGCAGAGCTAGTTGGCATATAAACTTGTACTACTGTAGTAGGCATGGACTTTGTGTCTATCTTGGCCACAATAATGCGTTCACTATGCTGTTTGTAGTAGCTAACCCGCACTCCTATTTTTTTATTCATTATTAAACCTACTCCTGCATTACCTCTATTTGATTTTGTATTTATAGCCCTGTAATCACCTGACCAAAAGTCTTGTTCCTCCTGCCACCGAACTTCACTAATTCCCACTATATCTAACTTTAACCTATCCATTTCCCTTTTTAAATTTTCTAACCTACCCGCCCGATTAAGGGATCTGACATTCCACGCTCCGATCCGTAGAACGCCAGTTTTCTTTCTCCTGATAACGACGTCCTCTTGAGTAGTCCCCTCCCGGAGATCCGAATGGGGGACTATTTTACCTCCGGAATATTTTACCCAAGAGGATTCGATCATCATTTAATCATACAGTAAAGCTGCGATTTACTGTGGCTGCGATTTACTGTGGCCAATTAACTTTCATAATCTCTCATGCTTTCAATTGTCTCATGTGAAAACGAGGAATGGACAAAGAAATATGTCACTGCTTGGCAGATTAAAATTGTGTGCTGGAACTTGAACCTGGGACCTTTCTCTGTTGCAGGCGAATGCTGTATCGACTGTGTAACCCGAGCAGGACTCGGCGACCAATTCTCACAGCTTTACTTCCGCCAGATCCTCATCCACCGTCCAAACTTGATAGAAGCTCTCCACCCTACCTTGCGGACTAGCATTCCTGGAAGAAAGGTCCCAGTTTCAAGTCCCGACCCCGTACACAGCTTAGACCTGCCAGGAAAGTTCATATCAGCGAACACTCCACTGCAGGGTGAAAGTTCATTCTGGGCACAAATATGAAAATGGAAAACAGGAGTATATGCATCGAAATTTGCTTGCGTTAAGTGTATGGATCGGCGGTGAAGATGAGCTCGAAACTGACTGCTTATATTGACCATCTATACAAACAGTAACATGGTGATTACTTGCGTTCCACTGTATTGATTAATTTTCTCCGCGGTAGGCCGTGAAGTCTGACACTGATAAGTAACCTTACTGCAAATTGACTGTTAGGAACTGGCTCTCTTATCGTAGGAAAAGTTCTGCCATTTGATCAGGAGCTAACTAGCAGGTTGTCGCTCGATGCTTTAGTGGCTAAGTACCATATTACAAATCCGAAAGATCCCGAGTTCGATTTTCAGTTCGGATTCTCTTCTATTGATGGCAATGATTTCAATATGAAGAATGTGAAATATGGAAGTTGCACCGTGGTTACGAGTCCACGTCAGACTGTAGTCCCCCACATACTGTAACTGGCTGGGGAAGTCAGTTCAGAGGCCGTAAGAAGATGACGGCACACCACCTCCAACACGACTGTGCCTAACATCAGTACAACATTGCGGTGTTCAGCTAACTTTCGGTTTGGTGACAGTTTTATCTCTGTACTAGTTACTGGGAACTGTAACAACACGAATTTCTGGTGGGTTCACTACACGAGAGAAATAAGCTACGAGATATGACGCTCCAGACGCGTATGTAGGAGTCGATACATGTAGCTATGGAGGGAAGAGAGAGAACAATAGAGGCAACCATACTGTCGCTACTTCTCTAAAAATTGGAGGAACGCGTACTGATTACATTTCTGAAGACAGCACAACAAAATTAGAAATTCAACGCTGCCTTTCGTCCTTGTGGACAGAAAATTTACGCTAGTCTCTTCTCTTCTCTGAAAAACAAAACTGCCAACACGTAAACTGACTATATTATTGGGATTCACAATCATTAATCATAGCTCGGGCGCTACAAATTGTAGCGCTTTCGTACACGCAAATGTGTTCTCAAATACACTGTCGGAAGAAAGTTACAACACCAAAAAATAATTAATGTAGAGTAATGAAATTTAGAAAATACATTTGTATAGGTAACATATTTAAGTTATTAACATTACAAGACCATAGATTAACGTAAGCGCGGGTAAGTCATTGGAAGCTACATCCGTCACCGGTGCAACCGCCAGAATGCTGAATGCAAGCATGCAAATGTGCATGCTTTGTGCTGTACAGGTACCGAATGTCTGTCTGTGGGACGGAGGTCCATGCCTGTCGCACTTGGTCGGTCACGGCAGGGACCGATAATGCTGTTTGCGGGAGACGCTGCAGTTGCCGTCCGATTATGTCCCATATGTGCTCGACTGGAGACAGATCTGATGATCGAACAGGCCAAGGCAACATGTCTACACACTGTAGAGCACGATGGATTACAACTGCGGCTGTGTGCGAGCGTTATCCTGTCTGAAAACATGCCCTGGAATGATTTTCATGAATGGCAGCACAAGAAGTCCAATCACCAGACTGACGTACAGTTCTGCAGTTAGCGTGCATGGGACAACCACGACAGTGCTGCTGCTGTCATACGAAATTGCACCACAGTTCTAACTCAAGGTGTAGGTCCAAATGTGTGTAGCAGGCAGCCAGGCTGATTGTAGGCCATCAACTGACCACCTCCTGACCAACACACGGCCATGACTGGCGCCAAGGTAGAACGAGCTCTCATCAAAAAAACAGAACAAAAGTCCATTCTGTCCTCCAAAGAGCTCTCGCTTGACGCCACTAAAGTGGCAAATGGCGGTGGTTTGGGGGACAGTGGAATGCACGCTACAGGGCGTCTGGCTCGGAGCTGTCCTTGAATTAATCGATTTGTAACAGTTCGTTCTGTCACCGTGATGCCAGTTGCTGCTAAAATTGCTGCTTCAAATGCAGTACGATGCGCCAGAGACATACATCGAACACGGTGGTCTTCCCTGTCGGTACTACCAAGTGACACTCCAGTTCCCGGTCTCCTTGCGACCGCGCATTCTCGAGGTCACCGCTACCAGCAATCATGAACAGTGCCTACATTCCTGCAAAGCTTCTCTGCAATGTCGCCGAAGGAACATCAAGCTTCTCGTAACCCTATTACACGACCTCGTTCAAACTCTGTGAGTTTCTGGTGATGGCGTCTTTGTCTTCTTAAAGGCATTCTTAAGTATCAACAACTCACCACCTCCAGTCTCAGAGGTAACAAACACTCACGCCCCTTACGGCGTGTATTTAAAGCAAAATCTAATTTGTTTGCCCCCCGGGCGGTACATACCGCGACTCTTATGCGACTGGCGTGAAGCTTAAGTAGACTTCCGCACAACTTCTTGGTGATGTGACTTTTTTCTGTAAAGTGTACATACACAGAAGAGCCAAAGAAACTGGCACACCTGCCTGCGGGCACGCAGAAGTGCCGCAGCACGAGGCATGGTCTCGACTAATGTCTGAAGTAGTGCTGGAAAGAACTGACACCATGAATCCTGCAGGGCTGTCCATAAATCCGTAAGAATACGACGGGGTCGAGATCTCTCTTGAACAGCACGTTGCAAGGCATCCCAGATATGTTCAATAATGTTCATGTATAGGGAGCATGGAGGCCAGAAGAAGTGTTTAAACCCAGAAGAGTGCCCTGGAGCCACTGTGTAACATTGTTGGACGTGTGGGGTGTCGCATTGTCCTCCTGGAATTGCCCAAGTCCATCGGAATGCACAATGGACATGAATGGATGCAAGTGGTCACACAAGATGCTTACGTACTGGTCACCTGTCAGAGTCGGATCTAGACGTATCAGAGGTCGCATTTCACTCCAACTGCACACACCCCACACCATTACAGAGCCTCCATCAGCTTGAACAGTCTCCTGCTGACATGCAGGGTCCACGAATTCATGAGGTTGTCTCCATACCCGTACACATCCATCCGCTCGATACAATTTGAAACGAGACTCGTCCGACCAGGCAACACGTTTTCAGTCATCAACAGTCCAATGTCAGTGTTGACGGGCCAAAGTGAGGCGTAAAGCTTTGTGTCGTGGAGTCATCAAGAGTACACGAGTGGGCATTCGGCCCCGAAAACCCATGTTGATGATGATATGTTGAATGGTTCGAACGCTGACACTTGTTGATGGCCCCGCACTGAATCCACCCATTCTTGGACACTGTCATGCTGTCCAAGCGCCGTCAGCTGGCTGAATAGCGTCCAGTTAGCCCTGATGACCACATTTTTTGGTGGCTGTTCTTCATGGCATGCTCCATGTGCAGGTGAATGTAGAGTGGGAAGTGGTCACTGGAATGAAAGTCGTCAATGACATCCCACTGAACAGAGTCCGTGAGGGCTGGAGAGCAGAAAGAAAGGTCGATGGTTGAGAATGATCAAGTAGCAGCACAGAGATGAGTACGAGTATCTGTGTTGAGGATGCACAGCTCTTGACGCGTCAGCATCAGCAATTTGCGGACGGGATGGACTTCAGTCACGTTGACAGATTCTCTTCAGCCGTCGTAGGTCCCGTTCTTGCAGCGATGTCGCAGATTTGATGTTTTACCGGATTCCTGATATTCACGGTACACTCGTGAAATGGTCGTACAGGGAAACTCCCACTTCATCGTTTCCTCGCAGATGTTGTGTCGCATCGCTCGTGCGCCGACTATAACACCACGTTCAGACTCACTTAAATCTTGGTAACCTGCCATTCGCTTGTTGTGTTGTATAGGCGTTGCCGACCGCAGCTCCGTATTGTGCCTGTTTACATATCTCTGTATTTGAATAAGCAAGCCTATACCAGTTTCTTTGGCGCTTCAGTGTACAAGGCAGACAGAGTCAGCTCACACGAGGCGCCGGCTTTTCAGGGGCGGCACCGCGCAGCCAGACAGTGACGGTGCTGTATTCGGAAGCCTGGCGAAGAAAGTGGATACAAACATCCGTCTGGTACTTCCTGCTTCAAATGCAGGACTTTCACATTCGTCCGACTATTACTGCGGCTTCTCGCAACACACGGCGAGCGGTAAAAATCCTGAAGAGACTACACTTACGGATGTAGAAAGCAAAACGGTACTACAGCCGAGTTTCGAAGGGGGAAGGAGTCATTACCGTGCTCCTCGACGTTACATAACGAAAGATGAAAATTTTAATATAGCCTGCTACGAAGCACTTGTATGTGCTGTTGTTGATGTGAGAGTTCCTGACATCACTAACGGTAACACATGGCATCATGCCTAGTTCATTAATCTGTTCAAGACCGTGACAGCGTGAACATATGTGCTGCACATATGGTCAGTAAAGTACCTCGGCATATGCCGTTGTTAATCCAGCATTTGCGTAACCGACGGACCGGTTTAAATGACAGAAATACGCTGACCACAAGGTGAATAGGCCTGATGTCAGCTGCACCTACGTCATGAACATCACCGGCGGTCGTGGCGAAAGTTCAGACCTTGTTGACGGGACGTCTGAAGATCGGCGATCCCGCGGGCTATGAAGGAAAGTTTAAATTGTCCAGTCAAAGAAGGCATCATTAGAGGTGAAACGCATCGGGGATTAGGACAAGTATAGGGAAGGAATTTGGGTGTTTCTTTTTCTAACGAAACATGCTGGCATTTCGCTTTAAGCAGAAAAAGGGATGCATAAACAACTGGATCGCTGCAGTTCTTAGCTCAAGGCGACCTGTTTCCAGCCACTATATGCAACAAATCCACTGATAGAGGAGAAGAAACGAAAATCATCATCCGAAAAGGTCGGTGGGTTAAATTACCCATAAAATTGCATGGAGAACATACTGCACAATAGTTACTGCAGCCAAATCGGTGTCACCTAATCACCACTTGGCATGCTGAACGGGGTTCAAATGATGGAGGTTAGTATCGTAACCATGCGTTGTCCGCATAGAAACGCGCAGATATGAGCAACTTACTATCCGAGTGACGACTTCCAAAAGAGAATTCCTTACTGCAGTGCCAGGTGAGTGGCTGTTTCTCCTGGCAACAGGGGTGACGCTCGAGATACAACCGGAGACGTGGCGCGGGCACTTTCTGCTGGCTCAAATGAAGTTCTAAGGCGTCCGCCTTTTGGCAACAGAAGCTTTTTGTTCTAACTAGGCTACCTAATGTGTCCTCTACATTTTTCATTGAATGTATGTTGTTAATAGCAATATCGTCTCTTCTTGTTTGATCTATACGTTGTTCAGTGGCTATTCTGTTGTTGCTTATTTTAAGGAAGTTACTGTATATTGTCATCGTTCAATACCGTGAGCTTTTGTTTGCCGGCTGATCTTATAGTTCGGCTGCTGCTTCCACTTTTCGAATTTCTCGTACGTATTTTCAGTAGGTACGCTCAAACATGCGCGCCACAATGCCGGCAGCACACCTATACTGTTAACGGGCGAAGTACTGTACTGTACAGTGTTCAGTGTGGCAAAGGGTGAACATACAAGTGTGTCGAGTTGCTGCGGTAACTGGGTAACGCATTAATCCATTGGCTTTGTCTGACAAATTCCGTTTTATCTGTTTAATCAATAGCCTTGAACAGGACAGTTGATAACATATCCGTATAACGATATTTTTCACAAAAAATATAGGTGTATATAGGCTACCTTTGTTTCCCCGGTATATCGATATCGAAATAGCAATATCGAATGCCGATATTTTTATTTCGCATAATACACTCCTGGAAATGGAAAAAAGAACACATTGACACCGGTGTGTCAGACCCACCATACTTGCTCCGGACACTGCGAGAGGGCTGTACAAGCAATGATCACACGCACGGCACAGCGGACACACCAGGAACCGCGGTGTTGGCCGTCGAATGGCGCTAGCTGCGCAGCATTTGTGCACCGCCGCCGTCAGTGTCAGCCAGTTTGGCGTGGCATAAGGAGCTCCATCGCGGTCTTTAACACTGGAAGCATGCCGCGACAGCGTGGACGTGAACCGTATGTGCAGTTGACGGACTTTGAGCGAGGGCGTATAGTGGGCATGCGGGAGGCCGGGTGGACGTACCGCCGAATTGCTCAACACGTGGGGCGTGAGGTCTCCACAGTACATCGATGTTGTCGCCAGTGGTCGGCGGAAGGTGCACGTTCCCGTCGACCTGGGACCGGACCGCAGCGACGCACGGATGCACGCCAAGACCGTAGGATCCTACGCAGTGCCGTAGGGGACAGCACCGCCACTTCCCAGCAAATTAGGGACACTGTTGCTCCTGGGGTATCGGCGAGGACCATTCGCAACCGTCTCCATGAAGCTGGGCTACGGTCCCGCACACCGTTAGGCCGTCTTCCGCTCACGCCCCAACATCGTGCAGCCCGCCTCCAGTGGTGTCGCGACAGGCGTGAATGGAGGGACGAATGGAGACGTGTCGTCTTCAGCGATGAGAGTCGCTTCTGCCTTCGTGCCAATGATGGTCGTATGCGTGTTTGGCGCCGTGCAGGTGAGCGCCACAATCAGGACTGCATACGACCGAGGCACACAGGGCCAACACCCGGCATCATGGTGTGGGGAGCGATCTCCTACACTGGCCGTACACCACTGGTGATCGTCGAGGGGACACTGAATAGTGCACGGTACATCCAAACCGTCATCGAACCCATCGTTCTACCATTCCTAGACCGGCAAGGGAACTTGCTGTTCCAACAGGACAATGCACGTCCGCATGTATCCCGTGCCACCCAACGTGCTCTAGAAGGTGTAAGTCAACTACCCTGGCCAGCAAGATCTCCGGATCTGTCCCCCATTGAGCATGTTTGGGACTGGATGAAGCGTCGTCTCACGCGGTCTGCACGTCCAGCACGAACGCTGGTCCAACTGAGGCGCCAGGTGGAAATGGCATGGCAAGCCGTTCCACAGGACTACATCCATCATCTCTACGATCGTCTCCATGGGAGAATAGCAGCCTGCATTGCTGCGAAAGGTGGATATACACTGTACTAGTGCCGACATTGTGCATGCTCTGTTGCCTGTGTCTATGTGCCAGTGGTTCTGTCAGTGTGATCATGTGATGTATCTGACCCTAGGAATGTGTCACTAAAGTTTCCCCTTCCTGGGGACAATGAATTCACGGTGTTCTTATTTCAATTTCCAGGAGTGTATTTTTTCGCAGTTTTCAGTAAATATTTGAAACTGTTCTTTTGAAATTATAGAAGAACATAATTTTACTTTCAGTGTGTGAAGCAGTGTTACTAGTTTTTCAACTTTCCTCACGATCAGTTTTTCCCCCCTGACTGTGTGAACTACCTGTCAGTTTAAGTGGCACAGAGCAGTAGCCGAATGCCATGCAGGGTGGCGTTGTGGATGAAACAACAAGATTTCCGTTATTTACTCACATCGGCATTCTTCAAAAACAGGTGCTGAAAGTGATGAACAAAAATATAAATGAGAAAAGTCGTCGCTGGTGGGCAGATGGTTCAAATGGCTCTGAGCACTATGGGACTTAACATCTGAGGTCATCAGTCCCCTAGAACTTAGAACTACTTAAACCTAACTAACCTAAGGACATCACAGACATTCATGCCCGAGGCAGGATTCGAATTTGAGACCGTAGCGGTCGCGCGTTTCCAGACTGTAGCACCTAGAACCGCTCGGCCACCCCGGCCGGCGGGTGGGCAGAGACGTATGAGGAAATGCTAACGTAATCGGCGCTCGGCGCTTCCAACAGAAACTGCAGCGTCCAGCTTCACCACGCAATTTCGACACTACACTGCTAGGTTGCTAGCGTTTTCAGAAATGAAAATACAGGGAAGCCGACATGAAGTGTTCCCAACAAATCCAATGTGACGGAACCGAACCACTGACCCATCGGACACCTTTTATTGTGCCACTCAGCTGCAGTTACCATTGTTAGCCAAGCGTGAACAAGCATCGTTTTCCTTTCAGTTCGTGCTCTTAAGGGGGATAAGCAGGCTGCTACCTTGCTGATGTACAGAAAATCTAACAATAAATCGATACTTACACATACTGTTCTAAAACCGGCAGTATATTTACAATGTGCGGCCGATATTTTTATGTGCCAGTACGTCGATACCTTTCCGTCGATATAGCGACACTTTATTTAATATACCGACGTTCGATATTGATATTTTTGTAAATATCGATGTATCGGTTTTCCTTTTCCGTTTTTAATATCAATAGTCCAACCCTTGAAGATGACTGAATATAACGATTGAAACTGAAGATAGCTGTCTTGGTATATTAAAAAGTATTATGTTGTGATCGCCTTCTGCTCATTCGACTTATGTTCGGTTTCACATAATATGGGGATACAGCAGCTGGATGGCCGGACGGGAACTGAACCGCCGCCTTCCATCACGCGAGTCCGTGCGGCAGAGAGTTGCTGCTGCAGTGCGAGGTGCGCCCCACACACTACGGCAGCCTGTCGTCCTGACCGCAACGCACAGTACAGCTCCGTCCACTGTGGCTCGGCGCTGGAGCACAGCAATGGGTGCTTCTCGTTTCAATTTGTCCTGAAGTGATGGCCGCATCCGCGTTCGACGCCACAATTTGACAGCCTGCATTACTGAGCAGCATACAAAACAAACACCAACTGTGATTTGACCCCCTAACCTACGACCACATGTGAGACTACTGGTCCTGTTTTCGGGCCAGACGTGATTATGAGGAGCCTGGCCCGCAGTACGCCGGTGGGGCGAAATGTAAACTGCAAGGGCCTGGCCTGGTATGTCGTACTTCGCAAGTAATTATCTGGTTGTCACTACAGCGAAATTGGGCAAAATAAGACGCGTGACCACGTATTTCAACCAAAGATTTAAGGAAGTGTATACAATGAGACAGCACATTGCTATCGACGAATCCCTCACCAAATTTTAGGGACGCATATGTTACAAACAATTCAGTCCACCTAAAAGGGCACGATTCAGTATTAAATCTTTTAAACTACGTGAGCCAGATTCAGGTTAGTGCTAAAGATAAACTGTGACAATAGCGCTTCCGTAAGTGATGAGAAAAAAAAAATCACAATCGGTGTTGCTTAGAGAACACAAGCTATTGTTAGATGATAACTGGCAGAATGAGGAGCTGCAATCGAATACTCGCTGTAAAATGGAAAGATAAGCGAGATGTTCATATCATGACGACAAAACACAAGGATCCAGTCGTACTAGTGTTATTGAGCACAACGAGGGAATGATTGGAACTGACAGATGCCCGCATCTCGTGGTCGTGCGGTAGCGTTCTCGCTTCCCACGCCCGGGTTCCCGGGTTCGATTCCCGGCGGGGTCAGGGATTTTCTCTGCCTCGTGATGGCTGGGTGTTGTGTGCTGTCCTTAGGTTAGTTAGGTTTAAGTAGTTCTAAGTTCTAGGGGACTTATGACCACAGCAGTTGAGTCCCATAGTGCTCAGAGCCATTTGAACCATTTTTGGAACTGACAGACGAGACCAAAAATACTAGCATGATTCCCAACCACGAGAAAATAAATCAAAGCAGTAAAAAAATTTTCTTTTACCTGTTCAGTACTGGTATTTTCAATTTGTACATTTTGTGCCTGCAGAGTAACCACCATGATGCCCATACTGCAGGATTGGCCAGCATCTGCAGTGATGTTCGAACATGCGTTTCTCTCGGTGTTCCCATAATTTTTTTGAACCTTTGTACGTGAGTCAGTGTGGTGATGACAAACAATGATTCGTATTTTCCTCGTTCTATAGAATTCGATAAGGGGACAATGTGACCCCGAAACACCTCGTGTTCAGTAAGACACATTTTCGACGACTGGTTCCGTAATAACTCCGTACTGACACAAATGAAGGTTTGTTTTATGAGGAGCTCTAGGTACACAGAAATATGACATACTTTACATGCCTACGAGGCATGTAGCACCATCGCTACAAAGTGCAAAGTGCGACGTTTTGCGGCAGCAGTGGAGGAGAGTCATTCGGTCACTACTGCTGAGCGTTCCACACGCGTACAAACCACGTGGTGGGAGACTCTCCACGACTATTTCCAGGCATTCCTTGCGGCAACGATTAAAGGCCCTCGTTGCAGCACACAACGGCGAAATACCACACTGAATTGTCAAAATCAAACATCGGTGCCTATCTGTAACCCTAATAATGCGTGTATTGTTCTGTAGAAATCTGCGACAAAGTTGTGTTCAAAGAATTATATCAGTCTTGGCTGTACAACTTTCATGAAGATTAGTAAACAGTGTGCGTGTCTGCAATGAAAATGTTAACTGGCTGAACCGCGGGACCTCAAAACAAATTAAAAAAGGAGAAGCATCTGCCTCACTCGTATTTCAGCGGAATTATAAGAAAAAAAGGGAAATAACTGTCAGATATCGATCCAAACCCAATTCTTCTGGATATAACACACTGCGACCGCGTGGTTGGATCTATTGTTGACGTCAATAAACAAGTCGTCACATTAGAAGAGCAACTTTATTACTTTCTTAGAGAAATGACGAACTATTTGTCAGTGACCTAAGATAGGGTACGGATGTTTTGCTGTGACTTTACAATTTAGCACGCCCTGTCGCAAAGAAACGTAAATTTATTCATATCATAAGAATCTCGGCTCTAACACCGCCATTTGCAACAGACGCTGAATCGCTGTAACGTCTACACTCCACAGCATCATTGCAAGGGATTTGAGAGACAATCTGATGATGTCCTGCGAAGTGCGAGATCTGTTTCCTTCTATTTCCTCAGACAACGTAGTTATTACCACCATAAAAGATAGGGTCACACTTAAAGAGCATCAGGACTCTGGTCGGCTTCGTCCTGCGATTCGTTCAAACTAGGGAAGATACGGAGACGCCGTTCGGTTGTTGCAGGAAACTGTTTAAAACGTCCTAAATGTTGGTAGACGCTTCTAGGCGCTTCCGATAGTTGTTCATAAGTGAATAAACGAGGAATTTGTCAAAGAGGCGTTCCTTCTTCTCCTTCAACGCTCCCTACGAATGCAAATACCTGCCCTCTCCGGACCACGCAAAAACTCATTTGAAATAACTGCAAAAACTGTAAGCTAGGTTGGCTGGGAAGCTTCCCCCCCCCCCCCCCCGCCCACACACACACACACACACACACACACACACACACACACACACACACACACACACACACACACAGAGAGAGAGAGAGAGAGAGAGAGAGAGAGAGAGAGGGGCGGGGGGGAGTCTTCACAGTGGTGGCAGACATGATTGGACGAGCAAGTCATTACCAATGGAGAAACCCGAAGGGGTAAGATGGACAATAGTTTTATTCTACTTTGTCTTTTGACTGACATGTGTTTATACACTAATTTAATTATTTGTCAACTAAACTTAATAAGAAAGACTGTCACTGTAATGTTCTCCGGCATTTCTAAAGAATGTCACATTTCTGAGGCACGAGAGCGTTGGTAGCATTTGCAGGTTTCTGACAAATGTAATTTCCTTGAAACTACAGGCGTCTCACAGTGAGCTAACGAATTCACCTCTCACTCTTTTCAGAGACGCCAGGCAGAGAATGCAGTTAATACGTTTCTGGACTGCCGGAAAGGACTAATGCGAACTGCAGGTAGCGCACCTGTTCCAATAGCTGTGAGAGATTAGCGCCCCATACATGCTAGTGTAAGGATCACCGCGTCCATGGTCTAGCAATTTGCGTCGCTCACTGCTCATGCGGAGAGCTTCGATTCGATTCTCAATAAGCGCCTCGTATTGTTTCCGGTGGCACTGTCTGGAAAAGAATTCTCTGGGCTGCCTTAGGAAATTGGTGAATTATGGTTTAACTAAGGCTTAGGCCCAGTAGTTACCTAAAAGACGTTAAACAAATTGCTGTCACAGCAGGATAAGGGAATATGGCTCTGAATGATTTAACAGCCAAAAAATGGTTCAAATGGCTCTGAGCACTAAGGGACTCAACTGCCGAGGTCATTAGTCCCCTAGAACTTAGAACTAGTTAAACCTACCTAACCTAAGGACATCACAAACATCCATGCCCGAGGCAGGATTCGAACCTGCGACCGTAGCGGTCATGCGGTTCCAGACTGCAGCGCCTTTAACCGCACGGCCACTTCGGCCGGCATTTAACAGCAGTCTGATTGACTTCCATAAGGTGAGAGGCAGGCACGAACTTCGAGAAGCGCCGTGAGGCGTCCTCAAATGGCTCACAAGTAAAGTTACACGGATACACTTCGATTTTGGACGGCTTTGAATATGTTGTGGTGTAGAGCAATGTAACAGGCACTTATATATATATACGTGCCAATACGGCCGCTGAGAGATTGAAACGACCCCTTGAAAAGAAAATGAGTTTAATATTTCTCAATGAAAACCTCTGAAACAGCAACACACACAAGAGAGTCTCAAATAAAAGATCAATGGTATATAATGTATCTTATAACCTAGATTTCTCGAAAAAAGTTATTGTTTCGAAATCCCTTCCCTCTCCCCCACTATTCTGTTTTTTTGTTTTTTCGTTTCGACATTTGACTAAAATGCTAAGCATGTAGCATCCTTATATGTACCCAGTACAAAGTTTAACTACATTAACTTTGCTACAAATAAAGTCATGTTCATTTTTTCTGTACGACTAATATTTTGGGAGTAGCAAGCGAGAAAATACGAAAACCTCTTGTTTTTGATGGCCAGATACAGAATTGCGGGTTGCATAACACGACGGCGGTCGGCGGAGCTGAATCACCTGGTTTATAACTGAGTTTGGTATTAACAGTGCTATACGTTTTGCTATTAATCAAATGTCGAAATGAAAAACAAAATTGTGGAGGCAGGGGAGTTTGAAGAAATTGATTTTTCGACAGATATGGATGTACCGTTGTGAAGACCAATAAAACCCATAGAAATCTAATTTGATGTTTTTTTATATCTGTTATCGTTTCAACGGTATTCATTCAGAAATATTAAACTCAGTTTTATTTATGGGGTATTTCACTCAATTAATTGCTGTATGGGCACGTATAAAAAAATGTGCTCTTATTTTGCTCTGTATTACAACATATTCAAAGCTGATCAAAACTGAAGCGTATGCCTTGGATAGGATCACTTGTCAGTTGGTAAGTATGTCGCCAACGAAAGGCGGGCAGGATCGAGTCCCGATGTGGCTGACGATATTAAGCAGTCAGTAGGTATCATTCATTACTCGTACAGGCTACAATAGTTTGCCGCAGCGATGAAGATGTATTGTTAAATACAAGTCAGAGTTCAACGGAAAGTATCCTCGTCCAGCTGTCTCCAGACTGACTGCCCAGCTCAACTCACTCCTCATGAACAGTGCTAGTACTTCTATACTGAAACGTCTCTTGTAAAATATGTATTATCTTTTTTTAATTCTCACGATTAAATAATTAAACTGAAAGAGAACCGTGTCATATAATATGTGTATAACGTCGATGACTTAATAATGAGTATTGGCTGCGATTCAAAGAATATGTGTACGAGAAATATTAAAGAAAATTTTCAAGCCTCATTAAATTTTTTTGTAAAACTTAAGATTCGGAAGCGAGACCTTCCTCTTCTTGTAATACGCTTCAGATGTTTCCTAGAGCTATGTGTGAGTGAGCTTTGTAATTTACCTCCTTGATTGAACAATAATTTTCATACTGGCAACAAATGTCTCTATATGTCCACATTTATACAGGTGGTTGCCGGACCTCGGCTGTTAAGTACAGAATGTCTAATCAAAACACCTTTCATCCGTCTAAATTTCCAAATTGTTATTTCATTGAGCAGTCAGTTTCGGCGATATATTACGCCATCTTCAGGCCCCCTGACCGACGTGTAAGTAGGAATATTACCACCTCTAGTCCAGTCAAAATAGCGGCAGCATTCAGTAACCGGTATTCGTAGATTTTTGACACAGTGATCCCTTCCATCATAACTTCTTAAACAGCTGCTATTCAATGACATTACACACGTTTTGTGACTCATCAGTCACTACTTATTTTCTTTCTTGACAGCCACTGAACTGACGTACTTCCTGCGACAAGAGCGCTCATCAGTGTGCCGATAACCTGAAATATCACGTTTTACTGCGGAAATAATTGTGTGAGATATTTTGCTGTGTGTACGAACCAAAGACGTTACTCTCTGCATAGGAAAAGCGAACATCATCATTGCATTATCGATGATGTTTTACTTCTGTTGTTCAATGTAAGATTGATGACTCCGATTTTGTTTTGTTCTTGCTCAAATATAGACGAAGAGAATTTCTAACTGTAAATATTAGATATTACAACTCGATAGTAAAAGTTCTATTCAATGAAGATATAAACGAGTGTTTACCTCTGGTAAATAATTACGAGAGACTCGAATATAAACGTAACTCTTTCAAGTCATTCTAATTATAACAGGAATTTTCGGCTACACTACGTCGACATGGAGTTTGAGAGACGCTGGGGAGATTGGGGAACGAAGTTGCAAATAAACAAGGCGACTTTCTACAGACTCGAGAGCACGCAACAAGAAATCTGCCACAGCTCATATAATCTCTCTCTCTCTCTCTCTCTCTCTCTCTCTCTCTCTCACACACACACGCGCGCGCGCGCGCGCGCGCGCGCGCGCGCGGACGCGCTCATACATGCTAATCTAGTCTATAAAACCATAAAATACAATAAAGAGAAGAATATAAACTGACTGACTGACAGAGAGTGTTTCAGTGTATCTCATGGGCGCAACCCAAGTAGTGTCCTCAGACACAACGTGGGTATTGTAACTTGAGAGAAAAATAGGATGATGCTCAAAGAAACTGTCTCCGCTTCTTTTAATCAACTATATGTCTTGTGCAGATAATTTCAAGCTTTACACTGTAAGAGCCCTCTCTGCTGCACACTAAAATGACGTACTGGAAGGTGGTTGAGCGTGACTTTCGTGGTGGGAACTGGTGGTTGTGGCCTTGGAAGCTAAGGTTATTCTCTTTAAAATTTATTTTAGTGAGAGAGAGAGAGAGAGAGAGAGAGAGAGAGAGAGAGAGAGAGAGAGAGAGAATACCGACTCTTGATTAACGAACAACTTCCGAAAAACTATGCAATATCTCATGTCCGGAACAGGGCTGTTAAGTGTCACTTCGCAAAAGAATTCTCACTGTCGTGTATCTGGCCGTTGCTACAGCACACTGGAAACGTAACTCACCTGCCACCGTTTCTTACCATCCCAAACCGCAATTATCCTCTAAGCGCTCAAGGTGCGCTGTTGAATGTGACTGTCGGGCCCTGCCGTTTCCAAAAAATATTCCATTCTGTAAGGATGCTTGTCTTCAGCCGATAGAGTCGTCTCAGATCAAACAAATGTCGCTGAAAAATCGGATAAAATATAATCATTCAAAACATTTTTTAAAATAAAAGTCTTGGTTGCAAAAATATTGTTTTGATGATGCGTTTCGTCTTTGTAGGGCATCCTCAGATCATCAGATACTGAGAAAACAACCGTAGAGGTATTGTGCTGTGGAAGATCGAGCTAACCGGGGCATGTGCCTCCGATAAAGCCATGACGCCAGGCGCGATGGTGCAACGACAGAACCACACTTACAGAACTACACACATTTTACTACTCTGAACATACTGTAATGAAAGAGAAGACGTCGACCATGCAACTGTATAAGTGCGGTCCTGTAGCTCCACCACTGTAACTGCCGTCATCTACATCTACATCTACATGGATATTCTGCACATCACGCTTAAGTTCCTGGCGGAGGGATCATTGAACCACCTTCACAATAATTCTCCTTTAGTCCAATCTCGCGCGCGGAAAAAGCGAAGACCTGATTTCCCTTGTTTTATTATGATGAGCGTTTCGCCCTATGTTGGTCGGCGTTAACAAAATATTTTCGCATTCGGACGAGGAAGTTGGTGACTGAAATTTCGCGAGAAGATTCCGCTGCAACGAAAAACGCCTTTGTTTCAATGCAGTCCACCCCAAATCCTGTATCATGTCCCAAACATTATCTCCTCTATTTCTCAATAATAAAAAAACGTGCTTCTACCCTCTGAACTTTCCGGCTGTACTCCGTTAATCCTATCCGGTAAGGATCCCACAAAGCGCAACAGTACTCCAACAAGAGGACGGACAAGCGTAGTGTAGACAGTCTCCTTAGTAGGTCTGTTACATTTTCTAAGTACTCTGCCGATGAAACGCATTCTGTGGCTCGCGTTCCACAGAACTTTTTCTGTGTGTTTCTTCCAATTTAAGTTGTTCGTAATTGTAATTCCTAGATATTTAGCAGGATTTGCGGCCTTTAGATTAGACTGATATATCGTGTAACCAAAGTTTAACGGATTTCTTTCAGCATTCATGTGAATGACTTCACACTTTTCATTATTTAGGGTCAATTGCTAATTTTCGCACCATTCACATATCTTTTCTAAATCATTTTGCAGTTTGTCTTGATCTTCTGACGAGTTCAATAGACGATAAAGGACAGCATCATCTGCGAACAACCTAAGACGGCTGCTCGGATTATCTCCTAAATCGTTTATATACATAAGGAACAGCAGAGGGCCTATAACACTACTTTGGGGCACGCAAGAAATCACTCCTGTTTCACTCAATGACTTTCCGTCAATTTCTACGAACTGCGACTTCTCTGATAGGAAATCACGAATCCAGTCACGTAACTGAGACCATATTCCATAAGCATGCAATTTGGTTGGAAGCCGCTTGTGTTTATTTTGGAAATCAAGAAATACGGAATCAATTTGAAATCTCTTGTCAGTAGCACTCAACACTTCATGAGATTAAAGAGCTAGTTGTGTTTCACAAGAACGATGTCTAAACCCGTGTTCATTGTGTGTCAATAGAGCGTTCTCTTCGAGGTAATTCATAATGTTCGAACACAATATATGTTCCAAAATCCTGCTGCATATCGTCGATAGTGATATGGGCCTGTAATTTAGTGGATTACTTCTACTATCTACTTTGAATATTGGTGTGACCTGTGCAACTTTCCAGTCTTTGCGTACGAATCTTTCATCGAGCGAACGGATCAATATTATTAAGTATGCAGCTATTGCATCAGCATACTCTGAAAGGAACCTAATTGTTATCCAGTCTGGACCTGAATACGTGCTTTTATTAAGCGATTTAGGTTGCTTTACTACTTCGAGGATATCTACTTCTAAGCTACTTATGTTGGCAGCGGTTCTCGATGCAAATTCTAGAATATTTTCTTAGTCTTCTTTGGTGAAAGAATTGCGAAAGGATGTTTTTAGTAGCTCTGCTTTGTCGATAGTATTTCCATTGCTATCGCGCAGAGAAGGGCTGACTGTGTCTTGCCGCTAGCATACTTTACATACGACCAGAATCTCTTTGGATTTTCTGCCAGGTTTCGAGACAAAGCATCGGAACATCTCGCGTTGATGTCCGCGCTAAATTTCGAGCTTCTGTAAAAGATAACCAGTCTTTGAGATTTTGCGCTCATTTAACTATGGCGTGTTTTTTTCGTTGTTTCCGCAACATTGTTCTGACGGGTTGTGTGTACCAAGGGGCATCAGCTCCGTCGTTTGTTAATTTATTTGGTACAAATTTCTCAATTGCTGTCGATACTATTTCTTCGAATTGAAGCCACATCTGGTTTACACTTACACTGTTAATTTGGAAGGAGTGGTCATGACTGTATAAGAGGCGACGTGTGCTCATTCCACAGCTTAATAGTTGTACGAAGGTCTCTCGATACATGATAATCGAGGAAGCCCTACAAAGGCGAAACGCGTCGTTACAGCAATATTTTCGCAACTAAGACTGTTTTATTCAAAAATAATCTTTGTACTGTAGCTGTACTAGCTGGCCAGATGAAGTGGGTGATGTTTTATAGCAAAATAATCATTTCTTATAGTAATGAGAGAAGCGGAACAGGCACAGTAAGGCAAGACGAAAATTATCACTTCTCAGAGTGATAGACCACCGGGTGAAGAAACAAAAGACGGAAGGGAAAGGGCCGTAGTCTGCTGAGTGCAGAATTCAGCCGCGAGAGAAACTAACCGCGCTCCCTGCTTACCACTGTCGTTGCGTCACGTCGGCTTCCGCTTTTATACGAGCGGAGAACTCCCCCATTGTGTGGTTGGAAACCACAAGCCGTGGATTATGTTCTTCGGTGACGTACAGACCACTTCCAAACTTAAGTATTTCCACTACCGTCAAGGCAAGTTTTCAACACGATACATACAGAAGACGTTGCTCTTTACACATCTTGTGATTTACACTGAGGAGACAAAAGTCGTGGAATACCTGCTAATATCGTGTCGGACATCCTTTTTCCCCGGCGTAGAGCAGCAACACGACGTGGCATTGTCTCAGAAAGTCGTTCGAAGTTCCCTACAGAAATATTGAGCCATGTTGCCTCTATGGTCGTCCATAACTGGGAACGTATTGCCAACGCAGGATTTTGTGCACGAACCGACCTCTCGATTGTCCCATAAATGTTCGATGGCATTCGTGTCGGGCCATCTAGGTGGCCAAACCATTCACTCGAACTGTCGAGAATGTTCTCCGAACCAATCGCGAACAATTGTGGTCTGGTGACATGGCGCATTATCATCCATAAGAATTCCATGGTTTTTTGGGAACATGAAAGCTATGAATGGATGCAAATGGTCTCCAAGTAGCTGAGCACAACTATTTTCAGACAACGATCGGTTCAGTTGGATCAGAGGATCCAGCCCATTCCATGGAAGCACATCCCACACCAGTATGAAGCCACCACGAGATTGCAAAGTGCCTTGCTGATAACCCGGCTTCTACATCTACATATATACTCAGCAAGTCATCCAACGGAGTGAGGCGGAGAGCACTTCACGTGCCACTGTCATTACCTCCCTTTCCTGTTCCATCGCGCATGGTTCGCGGGAACAACGACTGCCGGAAAGCCTCCGTGCGCGCTCGAATCTCTCGAATTTTACATTCGTGATCTCCTCGGGAGGTATAAGTAGAGAGAAGCAATATATTCGATACCTCATCCAGAAACTCACCCTCTCGAAACCTGGACAGGAAGCTACACCGCGATGCAGCGCGCCTCTCTTGCAGAGTCTTCCACTCGAGTTTGCTAAACATCTCCGTAACACTATCACGCTTACCAAATAACCCTGTGACGAAATGCGTCGCTCTTCTTTGGATCTTCTCTACCTCCTCTGTCAACCCGACCTGGTACGGATCCCACACTGATGAGCAATACTCAAGTATAGGTCGAACGAGTGTTTTGTAAGCCACCTCCTTTGTTGATGGACTACATTTTCCAAGGACTCTGCCAATGAATCTCAACCTGGCACCCGCCTTACGAACAATTAATTTTATATGATCATACCACTTCAAATCGTTCCGTACGCAAACTCCCAGATATTTTACAGAAGTAACTGCTACCAGTGTTTGTTCCGCTTCATGGGGTTTGCGACGCACTAGAACCGTACACCAGCTCTTACCGACTGAAATCGGGACTCATCTGACCAGGCCAAGGTTTTCTAGAATGCAACCGATATCGTCACTAGCTCAGGAGAGGCGCTGCAGGCAATGTCGTGGGCTGTTCACGACGGCAGTCACGTCGATCGTCTGCTGCTGCCACAGCCCATTAACGCCACATTTCACCGCTGTGTCCTAACGGATACGTCCGTTGTACGTCCCACATTGATTTCTGCGGTTATTTCACGCTGTGTTGCTTGTCTCATAGCACTCACAGCTCTATGCAAACGCCGTTGCTCTCGGTGGTTAAGTGAAGGTCGTCGGCCACTGCGTTGTCCATCGTGAGAAGATATGCCTGAAATTTGCTACTCTCGGCACACTCTTGACAAAGAGGATCTCTGAATACTGAATTCCGTAACGACTTCCGAAATGGAATGTTCCATGCGTCTAGCTCCAACTACCATTCTGCGTTCAGACTCTGTTAATTACCGTCGTGCGGCTATAATCACACTGGAAAGCTTTTCACATGACTCACCTGAGTGCAAATGACATCTTCGCCGATGCACTGCCCTTTTCTACATTGCGTACACGATACGCCCTCCATCTGTAGATTGGTATTTCACTATCTCATGATTTTTGTCGCCGCCCGCTGGTGGCCGAGCGGTTCTAGGCGCTACAGTCTGGAACCGCGCAACCGCTACGGTCGCAGGTTCGAATCCTGCCTCGGGCATGGATGTGTGTGATGTCCTTAGGTTAGTTAGGTTTTAGTAGTTCTAAGTTCTAGGGGACTGATGACCTGAGATGTTAAGTCCCATACTGCTCAGAGCCATTTGAACCATTTGACTTTTGTCGTCTCAGTATAACGGAAACTAACTTCTCGTATTGATGAATCGTGAGGAGATACAATGTGCTAACTACTCATTAGTTCACAACCGACCTTTAACCCATTCGTATGCGTTTTCGTTGTATGAACTCTGAACTCTCCTTCCCTGTAAGAAGGGTGCCGTGTATTTACCCATCTCGTTTGAAGAACTGTGATGAGAATTTGTGTAGCACAGTGTAGTGTCACCTGTACGCATAGCGTAACGACCACCGCGCTATTGTGAGAGACAGGTGGATAGCCATCCAGACTCTGATCGCTCCCCACGCCCAATTAATGACCGTGGGGTGGTGCACCGGCCAGCATCAGTGTGATTTGGGGCGGTTTCCCACGCTCGTTGAGGCAAATGCTGGGCTGGTCCCCACTTTCCGTCTCAGCAAACACTATTCACGGACTGGTGGTGCACATGACTTCCCTAGCTTTGGTTACTTGGCGAATCCAGCAACAGGAAAGCCACAGGCTCGCAAAATGAAATAAAGCAATTTTGCTATAACTTGGGCACAGCGTAGTTCATGTTAGACGGGCTAAACGGTGACCAATAGAAGAATAAAGTACTAGTTTAGTGTAGTCTGGCGCCCAACAGTGTAGCGGTAGCCTCGCGTAACGTCGCGTCGTGTGAAATAGGCCTGTGTGTGCTAATGGTTGATAATGCACTTGAAGGCAAGGGAAACGGTAAATATTGTGGTTGCACAGACGCTAATGTTGTGGAATTGCAGGAAGGGGACTGGTCTCCATCTGACATCTGACACTTGAAACAACGTCCACACTCATATATTCTGACCCTATGGACTTCGTGGACAGGTTTCGGTTGCACAAATCTTTACTTATGTAGCCACTATCGGATCATAACGATACTAATACTTTCACTTCAGTGACTTAATAACCAATTCCGTTTACTTGTATTTATATGATAGGCGATGGCAAACGGGATGATGGACTCTTAATTCACGAAAAGAAATGAAGTTTTTCGTAAGTGAACGTTAACGCTGAAAACTATTCAGAACTCTTTCAGTGCGGATGTCTAAATAAAGAAGCATGGTTGCGTGTTAGAGAAAACTGGAAGCAAGTGATTTTCACGCTTTAGCTAGATTATCAGCCACAAATGTGAGGGCTATTCGGAAAGTAAGGAACGATAGGTCGCGAAATGGAAACCACAGTGAAAATCAAAACTGTTTTATTTGAAAAGGTTAGCTACACCTTCCAGCTACTTCTCTACACAGTCGCCGCTCAGACTTAGACATCTGTCGTAGCGTTGTACCTCGTTATAGAAGGGAGCCGCCAGTGCTTTTCGACAGTTCTCTACTGTGTCAAAATATTGTCTTCATAGCAAACAGTTCATTTGAGCAGAGATGAACCGCAGGGGTAGCCAATTACGGGCTGTATTGTGGGTGATCAAACACTTCCCATCGAAAACGCTGGAGGAGCATCTTCATTGCCCCTGCAGAGTGCGGCCGAGAATTGTCGTGTAGAACGAACCGCATGACAGTTATGTTATGTGGATTGCATAGCTTCAGGCGAAATCTTTCAACAAGCCCTCACACTTGGCGGGAGACGCAAATTTCTAGCCATCTTTACGTTCTCACTGTGAGCTCAGAACTGAAAAGAGCGAGATGATGTGATCGACTGGCGTACTAGATACAGTGCCAAACGCATCTGTGCAAAGTTTCATCAGATTTTCACTGTATTTTCCATTTCGCGACCGATCGTTCCTTACTTTCCGAATAACCCTCGTATAAATGTCTACATTCTGTTCGTCTCTTGATGTATTCGAAAGGATTAATACAAAAAATTAGATATACAAAAATATCTTATTTTCAAATACTTGAACATGGAGACACACAGTTTATCCGGAAAGGAGACAGAATATCCTTCTTTAATAGCTACTTAATGATTGTTCTCAACTTGTAGCAGACGTGGCAGTGAACTACTACTTTTAACACGAATGTTGGCTGTTACAAGGAGAAGCGATAGTGACGAAAAAATTCCTGTGGGACATAAAGCAGGTGCAACACATGCAGAGAAATCCATTGCTGACTTCAGATAAAACAGATGGGGGAATATGCTGTTTTAACTATTTCGGGTAAAAAACACATTTTCACCTACCATCGAGAATGTTGATGTAGTAGCTGTTAGTAGCAGTAGAAGGTAAATGAGTTAGTATGAATATGATGGCGGGCAGGTGTATGGATAAGAGACGGAACCGGCTTTGATTATTTCTGCGGCGATCCATTCTCTTGGTCTATGTTTAACCTTGCGACGGAAGCCAGCATCTTCACTGCTGAAGCTCTCGCAATTAAAGAAGCTCTTCGATATGCGCCGAATCGGTTCGACGACATCCTTATTGTCACAGATTCGAGGAGTGCACTGGAAAGCCTGGGAAAGCAGCACTGGGACCCCAACACTAATCGTCATGTACTCGATGTAATTAAGTTACTCTGTCAATATGAAAGTCAACATAAACGTGTCCAGTTATTGTGGATCAAGGGACACTCTTGTGTCCCATGTAACGACATGGCGGATCACCTGGCGAAACAAAGTGTGACAGATGGCCAATCTCACTACGCTTGCCTTTCACATGCAGGTTTTGCTGGTAGTGCAAAGAAAAAGGTCCATCGAGAATGGTCACAGAGGTGGGACGTCTCACAACGGTACAAAGGAAGACATCACGCCGCATTAAAGCCGAGTATTCCGCGATATACCTGGTTCCCCTGACGCCATAGCACTAGGCGCATCCGGCTGGGTCGCAGATGTTACCTTCACATCTTTATAGAATGAAAGTTGAGCCACCTCTGTGCAGCAAAGTCCACCCAGCTGACATTGCAGACTTCACGCATATGGTACTAGGGTGTTCACGCTATGAAAGAACTGCGCAAGATTCTTACGGCCTTTATCAGAGCAGGAATTCCCCAACCTACGTCCACAACGGTCTAAGTCATTATTGCCCGGTTTCTGCAAGAAGCAGATATCCAGTTATAAGTCAGCCACAAAGGATCCAGCGTGAGAAGTGGTGATATAGGGTCTGTGTTGAGTGTGTGAATATACAAAGTGTACCGTGAAGTTTGCCTGGTATTAATGTAATTACTCATGCCTATGCTGTACATACGATATTGAATACCAACTCTGTAATTACTACCGTCTCTGGCTAAATGGTTGACGCCAAAGGCCAATAAATTTGTTTAAAAAAGGGGTTGGATTGCCTTGCGCTCAGGTCACCATCACAGATTTTTACGAATGGCAGTCGGTGCGCTGCCACTGACCCCACAGATGTTAGTTATTACAGGAGCGAACACGTAACATCGTGACTGGACCAAACAACAATTAAAATGTGTTGTACAGTCCAGCAGAGGCACAATGCCTGTTCCATTGCGCATGCAGTCGTGTTCAAATAGGACCGCTTAAATCATCAGCTGAGCGGGACGCAACGACACAGGGCGACTGTAGAATTAATGTCTCAGTGGCGACACAGGGAAATCACTGCTGACGCTTTCACCGCCTCACAGTTGTGTTCCCACTGAAGACGACATCTTGCACCCGGACCAGTTCGCATCTCTCTCTGTGAAGGATGGCAGCGAGCGACGCCCATTTCCAGTTGATTTCCTGCCCTCCAAAATGGCTCTGAGCACTATGGGACTCAACTGCTGAGGTTATTAGTCCCCTAGAACTTAGAACTAGTTAAACCTAACTAACCCAAGGACATCACACACATCCATGCCCGAGGCTGGATTCGAACCTGCGACCGTAGCGGTCTCGCGGTTCCAGACTGCAGCGCCAGAGCCGCGCGGCCACTTCGGCCGGCTTCTTGCCCTCCAAATTCGCCGGATATGAACGCTATCGATCACGTCGGGGACGTCATGCTGTGGAGCCTCCGAGCTCGAAAGCCACCTCTCCGCGCTGCAAAGAAGCTGCGGGGCCAACGCACGGGTATCAGGTGTCAAGCACCTCCAGCTAAATGTCAAGGACAGCTGGGGTTCTGTGTGTCCCAAAGGTGGATGATCATTTTGACAGGAATGATCAGCATAGGAAAAGGAACCAAACTCGGTATAGAACTACTATTTTGTAAAGTTATCGTGGTTAGCTCCTTTCTCTAACTTCAAGATGAGAAAAACATAGCAATAAATATTTCTCAAAATATGGATTAACAGAAATCACAAAAAATAATACGTGTGTGTGTGTGTGTGTGTGTGTGTATATTCCTAAGGGACAAAACTTCTGAGTTCATCGGTCCCTAGACTTATACAGCAGCTTAAACTAACTTATGCTAAGAACACCACACACACACACACACACACACACACACACACACACACACACATCAACGAGGGAGGGACTCTAACCTCCGGAGGGATGGGTCGCGCAATCCGTGACATGGTGACCTAAACCACGCGGCCACTCAGCGCGGCGAAATCAGACTTTTTCCGTGTGTAGAATACAATTCGAACGTAAAGTAACTATTTCAAATTTTATCGTTGGTCCATAGGCGAAGAGGACGTTACCTGAACTGACTTTTAGAAGAACGTGATTCCTGTGCTAATTTCTAAAGAATGCGAATATCGTGTGGTTGTGAATTTCGGTATGTATTTTGTAACTCAGCGGGGCTCAACGTTCCATGGACGACGAGGTAATTAGATACGGATTACAAAGTCTGATGGGCGAAGGGTGGCAAAGAAAATCGGCTGTATCCTTTAAATGAACCATCGCGGCTTTTACATCTAGCGATTTAGGGACACCAAGAAAAAGCTAAAAATTGATATCCAGACCGAGATTTGAACCAGCGTTCTCTCGATTGCGAGTTCCAGTGTCGAGTCACAGTGCCGCACCGCCAGGTGCGACTCACAATATTGGTGCCAAGTTTCGCTCCGTATCTACGTGGAGTTACGCGAAAAGAAGTATCACCATCATACTGGTAGGCGCCAGTTCCAAAATGTTGTCGCTTATCGAAACTTTGTTTATGTTTCTTTCTTCATTTATTTTCCGTGTACAGAACACCATATGCCGAGCCAGGTGGCGCAGTGGCTAGCACATTGGACTCGCATTCGGGAGGACTACGGTTCAATCCCGCGTTCGGCCATCCTGATTTAGGTTTTCCGTGATTTCCCTAAATCGCTCCAGCCAAATGCCGGGATGGTTCCTTTGGAAGGGCCCGGCCGACGTCCTTCCCCGTCCGTCCCTAATACGATGAGACCGATGACCTCGCTGTCTGGTCTCCTCCCCCAAACAACCCAACACCATACATTAAAATCTAGTGTAAGTCAACCGTAATAAAACTCAAACATTAAATATTTTTTGCCCAATAACCAGTTACACACATGACCTTATCATTAGCTAGCTGTAAACATAGCGTGTACCGCAAGTCTCTAGAGGAACGGAAGGTTCCAAATGATTGGAAAAGTGCACAGGTAGTCCCAGTCTTCAAGAAGGGTCGTCGAGCAGATGCGCAAAACTATAGACATATATCTCTGACGTCGATCTGTTGCAGAATTTTAGAACATGTTTTTTGCTCGAGTATCATGTCGTTTTTGGAAACCCAGAATCTACTCTGCAGGAATCAACTTGGATTCCGGAAACAGCGATCGTGTGAGACCCAACTCGCTTTATTTGTTCATGAGACCCAGAAAATATTAGATACAGGCTCCCAGGTAGATGCTATTTTTCTTGACTTCCGGAAGGCGTTCGATACAGTTCCGCACTGTCGCCTGATAAAGTAAGAGCCTACGGGGTATCAGATCAGCTGTGTGGCTGGATTGAAGAGTTTTTAGCAAACAGAACGCAGCATGTTGTTATCAATGGAGAGACGTCTACAGACGTTAAAGTAACCTCTGGCGTGCCACAGCGGAGTGCTATGGGACCATTGCTTTTCACAATATATATAAATGACCTAGTAGATAGTGTCGGAAGTTCCATGCGGCTTTTCGCGGATGATGCTGTAGTATATAGAGAAGTTGCAGCATTGGAAAATTGTAGCGAAATGCAGGAAGATCTGCAGCGGATAGGCACTTGGTGCAGGGAGTGGCAACTGACCCTTAACATAGACAAATGTAATGTATTGCGAATACATAGAAAGAAGGATCCTTTATTGTATGATTATATGATATCGGAACAAACACTGGTAGCAGTTACTTCTGTAAAATATCTGGGAGTTTGCGTGCGGAACGATTTGAAGTGGAATGATCATATAAAATTAATTGTTGGTAAGGTGGGTACCAGGTTGAGATTCATTGGGAGAGTCCTTAGAAAATGTATTCCATCAACGAAGGATGTGGCTTACAAAACACTCGTTCGACCTATACTTGAGTATTGCTCATCAGTGTGGGATCCGTACCAGTTCGGGTTGACGGAGGAGATAGAGAAGATCCAAAGAAGAGCGGCGCGTTTCGTCACAGGGTTATTTGGTAACCGTGATAGCGTTACGGAGATGTTTAATAAACTCAAGTGGCAGACTCTGCAAGATAGGCGCTCTGCATCGCGGTGTAGCTTGCTCGCCAGGTTTCGAGAGGGTGCGTTTTTGGATGAGGTATCGAATATATTGCTTCTCCCTACTTATACCTCCCGAGGATATCACGAATGTAAAATTAGAGAGATTCGAGCGCGCACGGAGGCTTTCAGACAGTCGTTCTTCCCGCGAACCATACGCGACTGGAACAGGAAAGGGAGGTAATGACAGTGGCACGTAAAGTGCCCTCCACCACACACCGTTGGGTGGCTTGCGGAGTATAAATGTAGATGTACAGCTTATGCTGAGGTTTGGGCGCTTAAGGTAATGGTCTTCCTTTCGGACATTTCCCGCGGTGGTTCTCCATCGAGATAGCCCCATCGGGCAATGTTATACTTGCCATTTGTGACTACAGTCCTCAGCCTGTTGAGAGGCTCCAGCCGCAAGTTCTTTCTTCAGCTCCAGGATAGGATTTAGTGTTGCCTCTTTTCATTGTTGAAGTCTCCTTTCGGCGGTGATGCTGATTAGCTCTGACGTCCAAAGGAAGCTCTTTCTTGAGCCTGGACTACTGTTGGTGCCCGTCTAGAGGGCGACGATTATCTGTCGTCTGTTTCTTCGTCTCCACCTCGGCAGCTACTTGCTGCCGTATACTAGGGGGAGCTATCACTATGACAGCGCAGATAATCTCTGTCGGCGTGAGCCTCAATCATCGTGATACGATGCGGGATGACTCATTTGCGGCCACATCAATGTGTTTCAAGCGGGCCGGATTCTTCGACACAGGCGCGGCATATATTCAGCTGCCAGCAGGCAGCCCAATGGCTGCTGCTCGCGGCACATGTGCGTCGTCACCCCAGTTTGCGTTGATCAGGTTACGCACAGTTTGCGTTGATCGGGTTAAGCACTGATCTTTTGCTCAGTGTCTGAACAGCGCTGTTTAAATGACAGAGTTCTGTCCAAATTGACCCTTAAGTATTTGCGAGAGTAGAAGTGGTCCAACGCATGCCCTTTTCAACTCACATGGTGTCTTCTTTTGGTTTTATTATCCCTCAGGTGGAATCTGAAAACTTGCGTCTTTGCTGGGTTTGGTTTCAGATGGTTTTAGAGAGTAATCCTCCAGTATTTCAAGGCTCATAGTTAATTTCTCCTCCACTTTCTTGAAAGTGCTCCCTTGGGCAGCCACCGCCGTGCCATCAGCATATATGAACTGTCTGCCATCGGGACGCGTTGCACTCAGCGAGACCTTTTTTTTGGCTTCTCCACCCACTATTTTTTCCCTGAATGGTAACACAGAAGCGCCTATTCTGTAGTACACACCACACAAATCTTGAAAATCCAAAATCGTTAGTGACCTGGTAAACCTCGTATATCACTCTCCTGTGGTTAACAGTATCACAGGTTGCGCTCAGATCAACGGAAGCCACTCAAGTCACCTGCTTTCTTTTATATCCTCCTTAAATTAAAAATCTGCCCAGTGCATGAGCCTCCTGGTCTAAATTCAGTTTGTTCAGGCCTTAGCAGTACAAGAGCGATAAATAAAATAATAGGACAGATTGTATGAGTGGTGAAATATTTTCTTCCCGTTAATTTCTGTCTTCTTCATCGTGGGTTCTTGGGAAAATGTGATTGTAGGAAAGATCACTTTTCGCTATTTGTTTCAAAGATTAGTTGAACTACTGGCAGAAAGTGTGTTTCCGTGCTTACTTAATGTTCTCTTTTATTTACAATCTTTCACAATTGCCTTATAAAAATGAGAGAAAATGCTTTTCTTTTCTTTTCTTTTCTTATAGTGGATGCTGGACTTCAAGAGACCATACGGTCATGTAGAGAAAATGAGTCTTTAGTCCTCATATACTTTCACTGTCTGCGTTGGGTACAGGGCTACGAAACACGGAAAGTTAGTTTAGGGAGGGAGGGAGGGAGGGAGGAAGAACGGCGTCGTCGACGACGACATTAACACACGGAACACGAGCTGCGTGAAGTACGGAGAAGGAGATGGTCTGCGTCCTTGTCAATGGAATCATTTTGGCGTTTTAAAATGGTTCAAATGGCTCTGAGCACTATGGGACTTAACTTCTGAGGTCATCAGTGTCCTAGAACTTAGAACTACTTAAACCTAACTAACCTGAGGACATCACACACATCCATGCCCGAGGCACGATTCGAACCTGCAACCGTAGCGGTCGCGCATTTCCAGACTGTAGCGCCTAGAACCACTCGGCCACCCCGGCCGGCTTGGCATTTTAGTTACTGTTATGTGGTTTAGAGAAACCGAAGAGGACCTTAATCTGGACACCCGTGAAGAGAATCACCGGTCGTACCAATTCAAGTCCAGTGTGTAGCCCACAGGGCCAACACGTACCTATGGCAAACATTAACGACTTACGGCAACCGCCAGAGGCGTATTATTATACATTTACTTTGTTAAGACCAATTTCTATCTTCCAGAGCATCTTCAGGTCGCTTGCAGTTCAACAAGACAAAAAATTAGGGTAAAATGTACCATCTTAATTTAGAATCATTAATCACTAAAATTAATGTCTGTTCAGTTGTGGTTCTCAACATGAACAAGATTATTTTCTTGCCACATAAGTCTAGTGAACATGTGTCCCTCTCCATTCGTGTGATGTCCTCCCTCAGAAAGGCACTCGTTTATGAGGGGTTAAAAGGGTAACTAAATGCACTGGAACAGTATGTTTTGTTTATAGAAACATGCTGCTAAATGCTTCAACATCGATGGTTTACAGAAACAAAACAAGAATCATCAGGAAAGATCAACCTGGCCAAATCCTATTGGTCCGTATCACACTATTAAACACGACACCGAAAAACATCATGGAATCAATGAACCGCACCGCAATTACAGGGGGGTTGAGAAAAGCACGTTAACACTACGGGAAATGCGTGCGTGAACAGCTAACGCAGACGCTAGCCAAGCCTTGCAGGCTGCGGTGTTGTGTCTGACCGCGAACGGCGCCTGTGCGATGTGCTCGGCACTTCGCAAGCGTTAGTCGTGGTCACAGCGGTGTCGTGTGCAGCTGTGAACGCATTGTGTCGGAGATAAGTGAATTAGAACGTGGGCAAATTGGAGGTGTCGTGTGGTGAGTGCTTCCGTGACCACGGCAGCCGCAGTGTTTGGTGTTTCCAGGGGCACCGTATCGACGAAGACTTATACTTCACACAATATATATCTAAATGACCTAGTAGATAGTGTCGGAAGTTCCATGCGGTTTTTCGCGGATGATGCTGTAGTATACAGAGAAGTTGCAGCATTAGAAAATTGCAGCGAAATGCAGGAAGACCTGCAGCGGATAGGCACTTGGTGCAGGGAGTGCCAACTGACCCTTAACATAGACAAATGTAATGTATTGCGAATACATAGAAAGAAGGATCCTTTATTGTATGATTATATGATAGCGGAATAAACACTGGTAGCAGTTACTTCTGTAAAATATCTGGTAGTATGCGTACGGAACGATTTGAAGTGGAATTATCATATAAAATTAACTGTTGGTAAGGCGGGTGCCAGGTTGAAAATGGTTCAAATGGCTCTGAGCACTATGGGACTCAACTGCTGTGGTCATTAGTCCCCTAGAACTTAGAACTACTTAAACCTAACTAACCTAAGGACATCACACACACCCATGCTCCAGGAAGGATTCGAACCTGTGACCGTAGCAGCAGCGCGGCTCCGGACTGGAGCGCCTAGAACCGCATGGCCACCGCGGCCGGCTGCCAGGTTGAGATTCATTGGGAGAGTCCTTAGAAAATGTAGGCCATCAACAAAGGAGGTGGCTTACAAAACACTCGTTCGACCTATACTTGAGTATTGGTCATCAGTGTGGGATCCGTACCAGATCGGGTTGACGGAGGAGATTTTTTTATTTGGTCATCATTCTACTGACAGGTTTGATGCGGCCCGCCACGAATTCCTTTCCTGTGCTAACCTCTTCATCTCAGAGTAGCACTTGCAACCTACGTCCTCAATTATTTGCTTGACGTATTCCAATCTCGGTCTTCCTCTACAGTTTTTGCCCTCTACAGCTCCCTCTAGTACCATTGAAGTCATTCCCTCATGTCTTAGCAGATGTCCTATCATCCTGTCCCTTCTCCTTATCAGCGTTTTCCACATATTCCTTTCCTCTCCGATTCTGCGTAGAACCTCCTCATTCCTTACCTTATCAGTCCACATAATTTTCAACATTCGTCTATAGCACCACATCTCAAATGCTTCGATTCTCTTCTGTTCCGGTTTTCCCACAGTCCATGTTTCACTACCATACAATGCTGTACTCCAGACGTACATCCTCAGAAATTTCTTCCTCAAATTAAGGCCGGTATTTGATATTAGTAGACTTCTCTTGGCCAGAAATGCCTTTTTTGCCATAGCGAGTCTGCTTTTGATGTCCTCCTTGCTCTGTCCGTCATTGGTTATTTTACTGCCTAGGTAGCAGAATTCCTTAACTTCATTGACTTCGTGACCATCAATCCTGATGTTAAGTTTCTCGCTGTTCTCATTTCTACTACTTCTCATAACCTTCGTCTTTCTCCGATTTACTCTCAAACCATACTGTGTACTCATTAGACTGTTCATTCCGTTCAGCAGATCATTTAATTCTTCTTCACTTTCACTCAGGATAGCAATGTCATCAGCGAATCGTATCATTGATATCCTTTCACCTTGTATTTTAATTCCACTGCTGAACCTTTCTTTTATTTCCATCATTGCTTCCTCGATGTACAGATTGAAGAGTAGGGGCGAAAGGTTACAGCCTTGTCTTACACCCTTCTTAATACGAGTACTTCGTTCTTGATCGTCCACTCTTATTATTCCCTCTTGGTTGTTGTACATATTGTATATGACCCGTCTCTCCCTATAGCTTACCCCCACTTTTTTCAGAATCTCGAACAGCTTGCACCACTTTATATTGTCGAACGCTTTTTCCAGGTCGACAAATCGTATGAAAGTGTCTTGATTTTTCTTTAGCCTTGCTTCCATTATCAGCCGTAACGTCAGAATTGCCTCTCTCGTCCCTTTACTTTTCCTAAAGCCAAACTGATCGCCACCTAGCGCATTCTCAATTTTCTTTTCCATTCTTCTGTATATTATTCTTGTAAGCAGCTTCGATGCATGAGCTGTTAAGCTGATTGTGCGATAATTCTCGCACTTGCCAGCTCTTGCCGTCTTCGGAATTGTGTGGATGATGCTTTTCCGAAAGTCAGATGGTATATCGCCAGACTCATATATTCTACACACCAACGTGAATAGTCTTTGTTGCCACTTCCCCCAATGATTTTAGAAATTATGATGGAATGTTATCCATCCCTTCTGCTTTATTTGACCGTAAGTCCTCGAAAGCTCTTTTCAATTCCGATTCTAATACTGGATCCCCTATCTCTTCTAAATCGACTCCTGTTTCTTCTTCTATCACATCAGACAAATCTTCACCCTCATAGAGGCTTTCAATGTATTCTTTTCACCTATCTGCTCTCTCCTCTGCATTTAACAGTGGAATTCCCGTTGCACTCTTAATGTTACCACCGTTGCTTTTAATGTCACCAAAGGTTTTTTTGACTTCCCTGTATGCTGAGTCTGTCCTTCCGACAATCATATCTTTTTCGATGTCTTCACATTTTTCCTGCAGCCATTTCGTCTTAGCTTCCCTGCACTTCCTATTTATTTCATTCGTCAGCGACTTGTATTTCTGTATTCCTGATTTTCCCGGAACATGTTTGTACTTTCTCCTTTCATCAATCAACTGAAGTATTTCTTCTGTTACCCATGGTTTCTTCGCAGCTACCTTCTTTGTACCTATGTTTTCCATCCCAACTTCTGTGATGGCCCTTTTTAGAGATGTCCATTCCTCTTCAACTGTACTGCCTACTGCGCTATTCCTTATTGCTGTATCTATAGCGTTAGAGAACTTCAAACGTATCTCGTCATTCCTTAGTACTTCCGTATCCCACTTCTTTGCGTATTGATTCTTCCTGACTAATGTCTTGAACTTCAGCCTACTCTTCATCACTACTATTTGTGATCTGAGTCTATATCTGCTCCTGGGTACGCCTTACAATCCAGTATCTGATTTCGGAATCTCTGTCTGACCATGATGCAATCTAATTGAAATCTTCCCGTTATCTCCCGGCCTTTTCCAAGTATACCTCCTCCTCTTGTGATTATTGAACAGGGTATTCGCTATTACTAGCTGAAACTTGTTACAGAACTCAATTAGTCTTTCTCCTCTCTCATTCCTTGTCCCAAGCCCATATTCTCCTGTAACCTTTTCTTCTACTCCTTCCCCTACAACTGCATTCCAGTCGCCCATGACTATTACCCCCTTTACATACTGCATTACCCTTTCAATATCCTCATACACTTTCTCTATCTGTTCATCTTCAGCTTGCGACGTCGGCATGTATACCTGAACTATAGAGAGGAGGAGATAGAGAAGATCCAAAGAAGAGCGGCGTGTTTCGTCACAGGGTTATTTGGGAACCGTGATAGCGTTACGGAGATGTTTAGCAAACTCAAGTGGCGGACTCTGCGAGAGAGGCGCGCTGCATCGCGGTGTAGCTTCCTGTCCAGGTTTCGAGAGGGTGGGTTTCTGGATGAGGTTTCGAATATATTGCTTCCCCCTACTTATACCTCCCGAGGAGATCACGAATGTAAAATTAGAGAGATTCGAGCGCGCACGGAGGCTTTCAGACAGTCGTTCTTCCCTCGAACCATACGCGACTGGAATAAGAAAGGGAGGTAATGACAGTGGCACGTAAAGTGCCCTCCGCCACACAACGTTGAGTGGCTTGCAGAGTATAAATGTAGATGCAGATGTAGGTACAGCACGCACGAAAAGCGGGGAAAAAGATCTGCTGTGTCAGAACGCGGACGGAAGAGCGTGTGGAGTGATCGTGACGCACGGCGATGAAAAGGACTGTGGAGGAAAAGTTAAGGAACGAGAATTGCAAAACTCGCTTCAGAACTGAGTGCCATACTCGCCTTTCAGTAGTAATACAACACAAGGGGAGCTGCATTAACAGGGAACTGCAGGGTGAGCTGCAATTCCAACAGCATTCATCAGTGATGCGGATGCCTGTACCGGGAAAACGTGGTGTCGAAGTCATAAAACATGGACTGTGGACCAATGAAAGAACGTCATTTGGCGGGATGATTGTTGTTTCGCACTGTTTCCAACTTCTGGTCGAGCACTTCGCATGTGTTAAACGTGGTCATAACAATGTCCTGTGCAGTTGTGGATGCATTGTGTCGGTCCAGATATCTCTCCAGACAGTTCAAGATTCGACTGTACAAAACCCTGATCCAGCCTGTTGTTCTATATGGCTGTGAGACAGAGAGTATCCAGAAACAGGATTCCATAAGCTCCTTGTTTTTGAGAGAAAAGTGCTTCGGAAAATCTCCGGTCCGGTTCTGGACGCAGATACAGGGGAATGGAGGAACAGATACAACCGAGAGCTTGAGGAACTTTACCTGCTGCCCAACATGGCAGGAACTGTAAAAGCCAAACGAATGCAGTGGGCCGGCCATGTGGCCCGGATGGAGGATCACAGATGGCCTCGGAAGCTCCTGGATTTTACACCTACAGGAAAGAGACCGCCAGGGAGACCCAAGAAGCGTTAGAGGGATGGACTCCATGAAGATTGTCAATAGATATGGACGGATGGCAGATAGCAGCAGTGGACAGAATACAGTGGAGGAGGAAACTTGTAGATGAGTGCGGTCCACTAGGCCTGACCACGTAGTAGTAGTAGGTCGAGTTTACGTCCAAAGAAGGAAGCATGGCGGGGTTTCGGTGATTATCTGCGCAGCCGTTCGTGGTGTTGCATGACCCCACGGTTAATCTGCAAGGTCGACGACGAGTCCCTGTTCACACACGTCGCAATGTCCAGGACTGATTTTGTGAGGATAATGATGAATTGTGGCACCTCTCCATTGAGCAGACCTGGATATTATCGAGCCTTCGTGGTGTACTTTGGAGAGAAGTGTCCGTGATCGCTAACCACCTGCATCAGCGTCAGCTGAACTTGCCACTGTTTTGCAGGGAGAACAGTGTAAGACTGCCTTGAAAGCCATATATAAGCTCTATTTATCCATTCAGAATGACTGGAACCTTTTTTAAATGCCAGCGGATATTTTTGTTTGTTGTGTTCCCGTATTCTTGTCTATCCCATGCAAAAAATTCAAATGGCTCTGTTCACTAAGGCACTTAGCATCTGAGGTCATGAGTCCCCTAGACTTAGAACTACTTAAACCGAACTAACCTAAGGACATGACACACATCCTTGCCCGAGGCAGGATTCGAACCTGCGACCACAGCAGTCGCGCGGTTCCAGACTGAAGCGCCTAGAACCGCTCGGGTACAGCGGCCGGCCTACCCCCTGCACCTACGTAATTATTACGACTGGTGTTGTGCAGTAGTGGTTCTGGGGGTATGCAGATGCACGTGGCGCCATCTAGATCTCGAATAATGTTTGAGGAAGTAATAGACTTGCTGTTTTTGGCAAGTTAGTTCGCGTACTGTGTTCTGCACATTTTACATCATACGCGACCTCCACGATGCAAAGACGCAGCTGCTCGTCTGGGAACAGCGGGTTTCTTCAGAAGCGAGGACACACTCCTCGCAATTCCTTTTCATTCGTAACGACGGTAATAAGTGGCTGAGCTGAAGCCTGTAGGTGTGGTGTCACCGCCATAAACACTCCCGTAAAACGCTCCGTTCGTTGTCTGAGAGAATTATGACTTGCACCTAACACTGCCGCGCTACGGACGTTTGCAACCGCCTTTGACACCTCAGCGTGTCGAGGCTTACTGGCTCGCTGCTGCAGGGCATTTTCCCACGTTGCTGAGTGTAGCCTACCGACAGCCAGGGCCGTCTACCCACTAGTACCTGCATGCTGACACCAGGAGGCTGGCCACTCCATGTAATAAAAAAACTGGCCAGGTGCTAGCAGGTCTCGCGCGCTGAGGGTTCCGTACAAACCAAATTATGTACGAGGGTTGTTCGGAAAGTAAGGAACGATCGGTCGCGAAATGAAAACCACAGTCAAAATGAAAACTGTTTTCTTTGCACATTTAGCTACACCTTCCAGGTACTTCTCTACATAGTCGCCTGTAACGCCGGAAATGCATATCCTCCTATTTCCATCTGTTGTACTGTAAGTTTTTTCCTTAATTTGTTACCTGAATATATGACATTTCTGTGCCTTTATATATTGTAATTGTTTTACTATATATATATATATATATATATATATATATATATATATATATATATATATATATATATATGCATTTATGTCGGTGTATAATTGGTTTGTTTCGTAAATATTATTTGTATTTTTACGCTGGGTCTTGCCTAGGGAAAACTGCTATCGAACGATTACATCGATAGGTCGTGTGAAGAATCAAAGTGTGTAGGATCTTTGGTAGTGTTAACTCTGCCGCGTGGAGCGCGGGCAGGGCAGTTGGGGTCTGGCTGGAGTAGCGAGTGGAGCAGGTGCGTGGTGTGACGCTCCCGCGAGTTGCCGCGCTTTCGGGGTTTAGCAGCATGTAATTGCGCTCGACTTGCTATGTTAGTTTCTGGCACGGTGTCGCGGACGGGAAGCATTAGCCGGCGCACATCAAGAGCCCGTTTCGTTTGGTGACCGTGTCGAGAAGAAGGCGCGCCAACATCCAGCTTCTGCAACAGCGACGGCCGACAATGAGTGACCGTCGCCACCTCCTCGGTCGACGGCTTCAAACCTTCAATCAACTAACAAGGAAGACTAAAAGCACGTAAAGTTTCAGAACTGTATGGCAGACCTCAGCTTTTCAAATTGTTCCATTTGCCTCGCAAAATTACAGCAACTCAGCATGAACCTTTGTTGCTCATTGTCCCAATTGCATTACCAAGCAGGGTCCCTTCCTTTTCCGAAATGAAACCGAGTGTCGTTGAAATGCAGACGCCAGCATTAAAGTACTATCATTGCATTTCATTACTTTAGTTTCCAAGTGCAGTTAAAGCATAGCTGGCTACAATAGTTAGATTACACAAGCACAAATTAAGAGTGCGAGTTTTGTTAGCATATTTTAGCTTACCTGTGACTGCAGCTCAGCTTGGTACGTACTAAATTTTACTATTGTTAATTATTCAGAATCATTTAATTCAAGTTCAAAGTTAAATCTCTTGTTTCTAAATTGCGTAGAGTCAAGTTGCTTTTGAAATGATTGTTGAGGTAGTCCAAGACTAACCGTATTCTGCTGGATTTCGATGTGCTTCAGAAAGAAAGCTCACTATTAACTTCAGTCACTAAATTAACTTTCGATTTTCCGGTTTTATTAATTCTTTTGCTAAATTAAGTCAGAGTGTAGCGAAATTTATTACTTCTGACAAACTTTCAGTTTTCACACTACACGTGTCAACCTTCAGTTGCCACGCTTCTAGTGCTAATTATATGTGTAATAACCTTTCTTTTTCAGTTACTATAGTGATTGTCCTTAGGACTGGCGACCGTGATTTCCCCCAAATCTCAAATATCTAATTACCGCTAGTTGATTGTTAACGTAACGGCCGCACATTTACTTTCTTTATTAACTTTACCCCTTTTCAAAATTAATTTCCACCAGTTTCATTAGCATTTTTCCTTTCATTTAGATGTAACCCTTTCCTCCCTCTTTACCGACAGGTTAACTTCGGTGACGATTGCTTTCCAAAATTTCCCATTAGGTACACGCGGTTTAATTTTTCACTGTCATTAAGGACGATAAGTGAGGGGGAGGTTACACGCCGCTCCGACTTACGACATTTGTCAGAGCGTTAAAGCAGATTTCCAACACCATCGTCATAGAACGCAGCCGCCTCTGCTTTCTGATAATTCCCTACACTGGTCTATAGCACGTAGCCTGCGCCCCAGTGTGTCTTCGTATCCAGCGTTTCATGTGAACAGAGATGATAGGACGAGCCAATTAGGGCTGTGTTGTGGGTGACCGAACGCCTTCCATCGAAAAGGCTGCAGGAGCGTCTTCACTGCCCCTGCAGAGTGAGGCTGAGAATTGCCACGAAGAAGGAAGTGCGTGGCAGTTGTGTTAAGTGGGCTGCATTCATTAAGGCGAAGCCTCTCAGCGGGCCCTCCTACTTGGCGGGAGACATCGTTGTTTTCGTACCTTTACTCTCTGACAGTGAGCTCACAACTGAAAAGAGCGTCTTGATGTGATTGACGGGCGTACTTAGAGACACTACCCAACACATCTGTGAAAAACCTCGTGGATTTTCACAGTCGTTTCCATTTCGCGACCGATAGTTCCTCACTTTCCGAATAGCCCTCGTATACACACAACGTCCATTCCGCGTATAGAGGATCTCTACGGTTTGTGCTCGATACAAAAACTGATACTGGCAAGATATTGGTCACGGGAATTCCAAGGCTTTCGAGACTGCTTTAATTTCAAGTTTGAAGTTGAATAACGAATGACAGAAGAAATATTTTTTTCGTGTGATATAATTACAAATCAACAATTTTTCTGATTTTCTGGGTTTTGTAGCTTAATCGGTAAAAACGGAACCCTTGTAGGGACGCTTTATTGTCTGTGTCTTTCACACTGTTAAGAAACCTCTGTCTCAGGAACGGGAACACGTATGAACTTAAGATTTATGCCACATACTAAGGGCTGTGGTTCCATTGCAGCGTAAAACAATTTAAGCTTCTAAGCATATCCTATCGAAAGATACGGCCATGTATGTGATGTTAAATACTGTGACAGTCACAAACTACTAATCCGAAACTTCAGGGCACTTCCCGTTGAGATAGAATCATGAAATATCTTTTGCTTATGCCTTCATTGCAACCATCATCCGTCAAAAGCATAATAGAAAAATATTACTGCATGCAAACATATAATTTATGCTGTAGCCATATTTTAGTAAGTAAGCAAAAGGTTACCTGCTCGATACCTTTTGTATGCCCTGGCTACTCTGAGGCGCTACTCTAGAGTTTCTGATACGATCTTGGAATTCCCGGGACCCGTATCTTGCCAGTAGCGGTATCGATAACAGGCAAAAAATCGTCTGGATTCTCGATTTCCGGGCCGGATAAACTGTTATATGCATAATAATGTTTGTACGCAACCCTCAGTGCGCGTGTCCCCTCGCAGTTGTCCAATTTTTTTGTTTACTTGTACTGCGAATCCTCTCTTCTTGCCAAATTTCATGATTCTAGGTCAACGTGAAGTACCCTACAGGTTTTGATGAGTTTGCATCAAAATATACTACATAAATGTCCGTATCTTTTGATTGCACTGACTTAAGCTAAACTAAACTCCATCCCAACAAGCGTCTATAGGCCCCGCAGTACCGACCGACCGCCGTGTCATCCTCAGCGAGAGTCATCTCCGGGGCAAGTGGCTGCACACCGCTCTCCCGGCCGTGTCAGTTTTCGTGACCGGAGCCACTACTCAGTTAAGTTCCTGCTCAATTGCTCTCACAAGGGCTGAGTGCACCCCGTTTGCCAACAGCCCTCAGACGACCAGGAAGGTCACCCATCCAAGTGCTAGCCCAGCCCGACGGCGCTTAACTTCGGTGATGTGACGGGAACCGGTGTTACATCCGCGGTAGGGCTCTTGGCGCATTGACTTACCAGCTAACATTTTTTACACAGCCAAGTGGCAATAGACCATAGTATGTGACATAATTTTGAACTTGTTACGTCTACCCGTTTCTGAAAAAAAAGGTGTTTTTTAACTGTCGGACAGACAGACAGACAGACAGACAGACAGACAGAGTGATCGTACAACAGTTCCGTTTATAGCGACTGAGGGACGGGAGCCTAAAAACTGACTGAAGTTTCACCGTTGGAACCTGGCAGATGGCATGCGACGGCCACACAGAGCTGCATAAGAGAAACGACGAAGGAGCAGACAGAAGAACAGAAGGCAAAAACAGTGGTCAGCGTGTCTGACTGCCATGCAGAGGTACAATCACGCGGGTTCGAGTCCGGATACTGCCTGAGATTCTTGTTTGGTCAGCAGACTGGATTAAGGTGCACACAGCTTCGTGATGCCAATTGAGGAGCTACACGAACAACGAGTAGCGAGCGGCTGCTCTGTCTGGAACGACGGCGGCGACTGGGACGGCGGTGTGCTGACTCACCCCTTGATGGCCACACGAATGACGCCACACGGTAGAGGGTGACAAGGCGGCCAGGCCCGGCAGCACTGAGCCATCCTCTGGGCCCGATAGCCATCTTTTTTTTTTTTTTTTTTCCCAGCGAAGGATATTGAAATATCATTCTCGTTCAAACGTTCACGTCATTTATAATCAAAAGAGGTTAATCAGGATACCACAACGCGACTACAGTAGACTCATTTTCCGACTAACAAGGGGACTATCAGACCTGTTAACCACGGATTACGACGAAGTATATTGTAGATGGACCTGTCGTGACTACATGGCTAGCGGCCTTCCATGCGGCAGCCCCTAATTTCCGAGAAAATCGACGTTTAAGTTTTTTATGTATTTCCTATACCCATAACATTCGTTAAGTTTCGGGGAAGCGAGAGCAGCACAGTGACTGAGGTTCGTGGGTACAACGCTGGCGGTTGGGGTTCAAATCCTGCCTATGCACCCTGTTTTTCAATTTCGTTGTACGGAATACCGTCAAGTAGTATACGCCATGCAAAATTATTGAGCACAATTCATTTTCGCCTTAGTAATTACTTTAATAAATCAGGTATTACAGCAAACTGTCTTTAAGTATGTATTCCGTTTGTTACAGAATTGCCTTACTCGCTATCGCTTGCATGCCAGTAGCTTTCATTAAATGTGCGTAGTGCTCTACGCATTTGTGTGCTAGAATAGAATCCTGGAAGGTACTTGTCCTGCCCCTCCCCCCCTCCCCACTGAACCATGGACCTTGCCGTTGGTGGGGAGGCTTGCGTGCCTCAGCGATACAGATGGCCGTACCGTAGGTGCAACCACAACGGAGGGGTATCTGTTGAGAGGCCAGACAAACATGTGGTTCCTGAAGAGGGGCAGCAGCCTTTTCAGTAGTTGCAGGGGCAACAGTCTGGATGATTGACTGATCTGGCCTTGTAACATTAACCAAAATGGCCTTTCTGTTCTGGTACTGCGAACGGCTGAAAGCAAGGGGAAACTACAGCCGTAATTTTTCCCGAGGACATGCAGCTTTACTGTATGATTAAATGATGATGGCGTCCTCTTGGGTAAAATATTCCGGAGGTAAAATAGTCCCCCATTCGGATCTCCGGGCGGGGGACTACTCAAGAGGACGTCGTTATCAGGAGAAAGAAAACTGACGTTCTACGTATCGGAGCGTGGAATGTCAGATCCCTTAATCGGGCAGGTAGGTTAGAAAATTTAAAAAAGGAAATGGATAGGTTGAAGTTAGATATAGTGGGAATTAGTGAAGTTCGGTGGCAGGAGGAAGAAGACTTTTGGTCAGGTGAATATAGGGTTATAAATACAAAATCAAATAGGGGTAATGCAGGAGTAGGTTTAATAATGAATAGGAAAATAGGAGTACGGGTAAGCTACTACAAACAGCATACTCAACGCATTATTGTGGCCAAGATAGACACAAAGCCCACACCTACTACAGTAGTACAAGTTTATATGCCAACTAGCTCTGCAGATGACGAAGAAATTGAAGACATGTATGATGAAATAAAAGAAATTAGTCAGGTAGTGAAGGGAGATGAAAATTTAATAGTCATGGGTGACTGGAATTCGAGAGTAGGAAAAGGGAGAGAAGGAAACATAGTGGGTGAATATGGATTGGGGAGAAGAAATGAAAGAGGAAGCCGCCTGGTAGAATTTTGCGCAGAGCATAACTTAATCATAGCTAATACTTGGTTCAAGAATCATGAAAGAAGGTTGTATACATGGAAGAACCCTGGAGAAACTAAAAGGTATCAGATAGATTATATAATGGTAAGACAGAGATTTAGGAACCAGGTTTTAAATTGTAAGATATTTCCAGGGGCAGATGTGGACTCTGACCACAATCTATTGGTTATGAACTGTAGATTAAAACTGAAGAAACTCCAAAAAGGTGTGAATTTAAGGAGATGGGACCTGGATAAACTGAAAGAACCAGAGGTTGTACAGAGTTTCAGGGAGAGCATAAGGGAACAATTTAGAGGAATGGGGGAAAGAAATACAGTAGAAGAAGAATGGGTAGCTCTGAGGGATGAAGTAGTGAAGGCAGCAGACGATCAAGTAGATAAAAAGACGAGGGCTAATAGAAATCCTTGGGTAACAGAAGAAATATTGAATTTAATTGATGAAAGGAGAAAATATAAAAATGCAGTAAATGAAGCAGGCAAAAAGGAATACAAACGTCTCAAAAATGAGATCGACAGGAAGTGCAAAATGGCTAAGCAGGGATGGCTAGAGGACAAATGTCAGGATGTAGAGGCTTATCTCACTAGGGGTGAGATAGATACTGCCTACAGGAAAATTAAAGAGACCTTTGGAGAAAAGAGACCCACTTGTATGAATATTAAGAGCTCAGATGGAAAACCAATTCTAAGCAAAGAAGCGAAAGCAGAAAGATGGAAGAAGTATATAGAGGGTCTATACAAGGGCGATGTACTTGAGGACAATATTATGGAAATGGAAGAGGATGTAGACGAAGATATGATACTGCGTGAAGAGTTTGACAGAGCACTGAAAGACCTCAGCCGGAACAAGGCCCCCGGAGTAGACAACATTCCATTAGAACTACTGACACCCTTGGGAGAGCCAGTCCTGACAAAACTACCATCTGGTAAGCAAGATGTAGGAGACAGGCGAAATACCCTCAGACTTCGAGAAGAATATAATAATTCCAATCCCACAGAAAGCAGGTGTTGACAGATGTGAAAATTACCGAACTATCAGTTTAATAAGTCATGGTTGCAAAATACTAACGCGAATTCTTTACAGACGAATGGAAAAAACTGGTAGAAGCCGTCCTCGGGGAAGATCAGTTTGGATTCCGTAGAAATGTTGGAACACGTGAGGCAATACTGTCTCTACGACTCATCTGAGAAGAAAGATTAAGGAAAGGCAAACCTACGTTTCTAGCATTTGTAGACTTAGAGAAAGCTTTTGAAAATGTTGACTGGAATACTCTCTTTCAAATTCTAAAGGTGGCAGGGGTAAAATACAGGGAGCGATAGGCTATTTACAATTTGTACAGAAACCAGATGGCAGTTATACGAGTCAAGGGACATGAAAGGGAAGCAGTGGTTGGGAAGGGAGTGAGACAGGGTTGTAGCCTATCCCCGATGTTATTCAATCTGTATATTGAGCAAGCAATAAAGGAAACAAAAAAAAAATTCGGAGTAGGTATTAAAATCCACGGAGAAGAAATAAAAACTTTGAGGTTCACCGATGACATTGTAATTCTGTCAGAGACAGCAAAGGACTTGGAAGAGCAGTTGAACGGAATGGACAGTGTCTTGAAAGGAGGATATAAGATGATCATCAACAAAAGCAAAACGAGGATAATGGAATGTAGTCAAATTAAATCGGGTGATGCTGAGGGAATTAGATGAGGAAATGAGACACTTAAAGTAGTAAAGGAGTTTTGCTATTTGGGGAGCAAAATAACTGATGATGGTCGAAGTAAAGAGAATATCAAATGTAGACTGGCAATGGCAAGGAAATCGTTTCTGAAGAAGAGAAATTTGTTAACATCGAGTATAGATTTAAGTGTCAGGAAGTCGTTTCTGAAAGTATTTGTATGGAGTGTAGCCATGTATGGAAGTGAAACATGGACGGTAAATAGTTTGGACAAGAAGAGAATAGAAGCTTTCGAAATGTGGTGCTACAGAAGAATGCTGAAGATTAGATGGGTAGATCACATAACTAATGAGGAGGTACTGAATAGGATTGGGAAGAAGAGTAGTTTGCGGCACAACTTGACCAGAAGAAGGGTCGGTTGGTAGGACATGTTCTGAGGCATCAAGGGATCACCAATTTAGTATTGGAGGGCAGCGTGGAGGGTAAAAATCGTAGGGGGAGACCAAGAGATGAATACACTAAGCAGATTCAGAAGGATGTAGGTTGCAGTAGGTACTGGGAGAAGCTTGCACAGGATAGAGTAGCATGGAGAGCTGCATCAAACCAGTCTCAGGACTGAAGACCACCACCACCACCACCACCACAACAACAACAACAACAACAACAACAACAACAACAACTTGTACTGGAAACAACCGAATCACAAATTCGCAGAGCACCACCCCATTTAGTGAAAACAAGTGCCACACCGGCAACTGATTTTTTAGAAGCGATTTCGGAGAAACGCAGTTAGTTTGAATTCAAAAATATCGTTCTTTCTTCGATTAATTTTGGTGCAAACCATGCGTGTTTGAACATTCGTCTGAAAGCTGCTGCATTAATTTGAGGCAAAATTTAGCAGTACGTCGTTTCTATGGAATCTTTCCTCGATCCCATTCCACTATTAGTCCTTAGCAAATCGGGAGCATTTTGAATTTTTTCATGAAAATTTTAACCTGTCTCTGAAAGTGAACACTGCAGAGGGCAAATCAGTACGGCCAACATTCTAGCCATGAACCTTGGCCGCTGCGCCACCCTCACTTGGCCGACAACTGGACGAACGTTACGGCTGTAGGAGATATAAAACATCAAAATCCATTTTCCCGGAAACTATGGCCTGGCGTATGAAAGTCCGCGAGCAAAGTACTCGGCACGAGTGCCTCTGCAACATGTCTGAGACTCTGGTGGTCCTATTCTAAGAGAAGTCTTGCAATCGAGGGGTCACTAAGTGCGTGAGATGGCCAGTTGCTCAGCGACGTAATTACGACTGACGTAGCACCGCTTGGGTGCCTACAACGAACTGAACGCCTACCAGCACGGGTGAGCGGCTGATCGTCTCAGGAGCGCATCGCCTGGCTACAGAGCAAAAGAAAGCAACGTTAAGGGTAACCAGTCAGCTGACGACAAGGTTATTGCAGCACACACTCGGGTAGGGGAAGAGTGGGGAAGGAGACAAGATTCCCCGTTTCCAGACTGATATTTTCACTCTCCAGCGGGGTGTGTGCTGATATGGAACTTCCTGGCAGATTAAAACTGTGTGACGGACCGAGACTCGAACTCGGGACCTTTGCCTTTCGCGGGCAAGTGCTCTACCATTTCAACTACCCAAGCACGACTCACGCCCCATCCTCACAGCTTTAAATCTGCCAGTAGCTCGACTCCTACTTTCCAAACTTTACAGAAGCTCTCCTGCGAACCTAACCTAACCATCACATGAGATGTTTGTGTGAAGTTTGGAAGGTAGGAGACGAGGTACTTGGCGGAAGTAAAGCTGTGAAGAGGGGGCGTGAGTAGTGCTTGGGTAGCTCAGTTGGTAGAGCACTTGCCCGCGAAAGGTAAAGGTCCCGAGTTCGAGTCTCGGTCCGGCACACAGTTTTAATCTGCCAGGAAGTTTCAAATTCGACGTTTTTAAAGGAAAAATGGCGACGTTTATGCGATTTAGTGAAACCAAGTAAAATGTAAAACTAGATGGCCCGAGGATGATATAACCGTCGTCCTCCCGAAATGCGAGACGAGCGCCGTACGTCGGTGATTACGAACCACACTGAGGCGATGTCGTGTCGACAGCAGCACAAGTTCGTGATAAGCACGTCGCTTCCTGAATGCAGTCTTCATGCTTTAACCTGTCCCCATTGTTCACAATATCGATTCTATAAGGATGTTCCCGCAAATAACAAACGTCACGTATTTCCTCTAACAATTTACATGTAAAGTATATGCAGCACTAAGAAAAAGATAAACATGCTACTATGAGTGTTAAATTAATGCAGTCATCAATCCGAAAATTGTTTCGGACAACATATGTGGCCGGCCGCGGTGACCGAGCGCTTCTAGGCGCTTCAGTCCGGAACCGCGCGACTGCTACGGTCACAGGTTCGGATCCTGCCTCGGGCATGGATGTGTGTGATGTCCTTAGGTTAGTTAGGTTTAAGTAGTTCTAAGTTCTAGGGGACTGATGACCTCAGATGTTAAGTCCCATTGTGCTCAGAGCCATTTGAACCATTTGAACAACATATGGTTTACTTGGTATGGTCGTACTGGAAGAGCTAAGCCCGCGCCTCCCTCCAAACTGTCAACTATTTAAACCAGCCCGTTGTAAGGGGAACCTACAGTTCGACAGCGCAACTCTCGAAACGATGCATTTACAGAGAACTATGCTACTGGATGTTACAATTAAGGTGACCATACCACCGAGTGCTGTAGTGCGGGCTGTACAATCACAGGGCGCTACAACATTGTAGGTACGTTCATCAACTGGTGCGCTTGCGCAGTATGCTGAAAAAATAATAGTTCCACTTTCTGCCACTTGGTGAAATTGGAATTGTAACCACACAAATGTGACACATTTCCTGTTTTCACGTCAGTATGCTGGCGACGCTTGTTAATTTCCTTTGAGAAGTGACTGTCGCTGTGAAGGGTTAATAATGCTGCAGTGGCTATCGAGAAGAAACACTGTGCACTACTGGTACAGTTGTTTTATCAGAACAGCAATTATAGCAGCGCTGCACTGCGGGAATATTGCCGACAGAAACAGCGCGCAAAATCCTCATGTCAATAAATGGTCTAAAGAATATTATCAATAAATTTTACAAAACAGTTGTATCAGGTGGCGCAGCAAGGAGGGAGAGACAGCCCATTCCCACGGCAGTTGCCTATGAAGTGTCTGTAGCTATACCTAACCGTCCATGACATGCCTCAAAAGCTGCAGCCAGTGCTCGAGCTGTCATGGGAATTTTCTCTAACCGCTAGTCAACAATTCAAAAGACTTTGCAGCGCATTTTTCCACCGCTATCCCTACAAGATTCAGAATGTATAAAAGTGCCAGAACCACTGTTATCATGCGTTAGATCGTTCCTCCCCTTTTCTTGCGTACACACAACATTCCGACTGCTTACAGCGCCGTAATTTCATCTGGTGGCAGAAAGTGGAACTATTATCTTTCGGCGTACTCAGCGACCACACCGATTAATGAACACACCTACGATGTTTCAGCATTTTGAAATTTATACAGCCCGCACTAGACCACTCGGAACATCGTCAGTTTAATTGTAACCACCCGGTACATACCAAAACTAGTCGCAAATATCTTCACAACAATCTAGCATTAGCTACGCAATCTGGGGAAAGAAATGGATCACAGCGTGCTTGAAAGCTCTTGGAAAATCGGAGAGTTTTGCAATAGGTCAAGGGCGCCGCGCTGCCGTGAGAAATCTACTCGCCGAGAACAATGAACAGCGCTCCTTCCTCGAAGTAACAAATTCATTTCGTTCGTTTTTGGAACAGTTTGAAGTAATCAGCTGGCTCCAGAATTGCGATGACGATAGCGAGGCGCCAGCAATTTATTCGACGAGGAGACCCTGGCACAAATCCGGCGTGCTGATGCTAACGTGCCGTATCGGCGAGCGTAATGGTGAGGTGCCGCTCCGTGACTCAGCAGGCAGCTGTTTCAGCCCACGATTATCTCTGCTGCGGCCTTCGCTACCTGATCGGGTTTACCAGCACCGGAATGCAGAAGGCACTTGCCCCAACCACCGGCGACAAAAACATAACAAAAGAGCTCAAGCTGCTCGGAAGGTATCAGCACGTTAGCATTTTGAGCGTCAAAGTTCACACGCGAGAACGAACATTCCCGACTCTCCGTAAGCTCTGTATGTAAGAAGTAGTGTGCATCACAAACACAAGTGAAGACTTTGAGCAGGTCTTCCTGCAGTCCCAAAAGGACTTCGACACTATATGACAATCTCCACACAGCAAAGAGGTTAACACTTGAAGAATCCTTCACAGTGTTTACTATTTGAGAACAAATTGTTGGAAATGACATGTTCATCAGAATCAAAAGCAACCTCACCTGTGTCCTAAGGAAGTATAGTAGTATGCATGAGCTGTATTCACTTCTGAGTGAAGGAGGACGTGAGGAGAATCATAAAAATAACGACGGCTTGGATTGTTTCAGCTGTCGCTTCTACAATTTCTGCGCTTGTCATGTCAGTAAGGTTTACAGGCAAACAGAAGCAAAGCATAGTCCTTTGCTTGCACCAATATCCGGTGACCTATGTCGCATTTCTTGTAGAAAAGGATGAACGCAGAATGTTCTGCATCGGTAATACATTTTCAGCTTCAAAAATGTGAACTGCGCTTAAGATGCAAAATGTTTCGAGAGAACTTAGCAGGGAGGCAGTACAGTCATTAAGAGTCGTTTACTACTGGCCAAATGAACTTAGTACGTCCCTGATGCCAAACTCAGGTTTTTTTTCTTACGAAAAAATCTACATTACTGGTATCGTGATAAAAGACTGTCTCATGAAGCATCATAAGATTGTTGAGATGGTGCACACGTCTCATATGAGCAAATGCGTGTTTTCTTGAATCAACTGTTGTATGTGAAAACGGGGCTGATTGCCTTTCTCTTCTTTCTTTCCTTTTTTTTCTCTGAAAATCTTTCAGAATCTTGTATCAAAACGCTGAACGATAATCCGTAATAATTCTGGCGTCGTCGTGTGACTTTATACGACACGTGGGTTCGCTAGTGTACCCCCAGAGACAAGGTAATTGAGAGGTGACAGTGACCCGAAGAGACCTAATCTTCTACGATAATGAAGATCTTGGAGTTCGTTTTTCCCACGGGCTGTTCTAGAGTGGAAACAGCTAGCAGATAGTTCCATGAATCCTCTGCCAGGCACTTAATTATGAATTGCAGTGCAGTCATGTAGATGTACTTATTTTTGATCACTGTTCCTGCTCCATATAACTTTTCTTTTTCCATGATTTGGTTCTGTGCATTCTATAATTCAACTGGACCTCGAACGCTTTCGAGAAGACTTCCAGGGATAAAACCGTGTCCTTTCCCTTAAAGCATCAAATTTGGAAACAAACAAAGCTTTCGACCGCGCTTTTGCCTATAGCATGTTACTGTGGGCACGTACTTGGACCTAATACGGGATATACGACCAAACAGTACACCGAAATTGCAGTGTATAACAACAGTTACGACGGGGCTAGCGGGCACATTTTCATGTGTGCATCAGAACAGGTAGCTCGATGCAGGGCGACCGCAGCGGTTTACGCTAATCAGTTTACGTTGCGGCGGGCGCGTTGGTTGTGCAAGCGACCGCGTATCACAGGCGCCAGCGAAGTCTGCGGTGGCAGGGCTGCGCCACCCTGACGTCATTATGACGTCACCCCGTTGTCCCTGTAGCCATGGGTGGCATTTTTCTGCTGTTCGACGTTTGCTCCTGGCCAATAGGAAGCGCACTGTGCAACTTTGCGGGTGACCAACACAGAGAGCATTATAAAATATTTTTGAATTTACACTACTGGCCATTAAAATTGCTACACCAACAAGAAATGCAGATGATACACGGGTATTCATTGGACAAATATATTATACTACGAGGTGCATTCAAGTTCTAAGGCCTCCGATTTTTTTTTCTCCGGACTGGAAAGAGAAACATGCGCATTGTTTTAAAATGAGGCCGCGTTCATTGTCAATACGTCCCAGAGATGGCAGCACCGTACGGCAGATGGAATTTTACCGCCAGCGGCGAGAATGAAAACTGTTTTAAATACTTAAAATGGCGACGTTTTCCTTGCTTGAACAGCGTGCAATTATTCGTTTCCTGAATTTGCGTGGTGTGAAACCAATTGAAATTCATTGACAGTTGAAGGAGACGTGGTGATGCAGTTATGGATGTGTCGAAAGTGCGTTCGTGGGTGCGACGGTTTAATGAAGGCAGAACATCGTGTGACGACAAACCGAAACAACCTCGGGCTCGCACAAGCCGGTCTGACGACATGATCGACAAAGTGGAGAGAATTGTTTTGGGGGATCGCCGAATGACTGTTAAACAGATCGCCTCCAGAGTTGGCATTTCTGTGGGTTCTGTGCACACAATCCTACATGACGACCTGAAAATGCGAAAAGTGTCATCCAGGTGGGTGCCACGAATGCTGACGGACGACCACACGGCTGCCAGTGTGGCATGTTGCCAAGCAATGTTGACGCGCAACGACAGCATGAATGGGACTTTGTTTTCGTCGGTTGTGACAATGGATGAGACGTGGATGCCATTTTTCAATCCAGAAACAAAGCGGCAGTCAGCTCAATGGAAGCAACAGATTCACTGCCACCAAAAAAATTTCGGGTAACCGCCAGTGCTGAAAAAATGATGGTGTCCATGTTCTGGGACAGCGAGGACGTAATCCTTACCCATTGCGTTCCAAAGAGCACTACGGTAACAGGTGCATCCTACGAAAATGTTTTGAAGAACAAATTCCTTCCTGCACTGCAACAAAAAACGTCCGGGAAGGGCTGCGCGTGTGCTGTTTCACCAAGACAACACACCCGCACATCGAGCTAACGTTACGCAACAGTTTCTTCGTGATAACTTTGAAGTGATTCCTCATGCTCCCTACTCACCTGACCTGGCTCCTAGTGACTTTTGGCTTTTTCCAACAATGAAAGACACTCTCCATGGCCGCACATTCACCAGCCGTGCTGCTATTGCCTCAGCGATTTTCCAGTGGTCAAAACAGACTCCTAAAGAAGCCTCCGCCGCTGCCATGGAGTCATGGCGTCAGCGTTGTGAAAAATTGTACGTCTGCAGGGCGATTACGTCGAGAAGTAACGACAGTTTCATCGATTTCGGGTGAGTAGTTAATTAGAAAAAAAATCGGAGGCCTTAGAACTTGAATGCACCTTGTAGAACTGACATGTGATTACACTTTCACGCAATTTGCGTGCATAGATCCTGAGAAATCAGTACCCAGAACAACCATTTCTGGCCGTAATAACGGCCTTGATACGCCTGGGCATTGAGTCAAAACAGAGCTTGGATGGCGTGTACAGGTACAGCTGCCCATGCAGCTTCAACACGATACCACAGGTCGTCAACAGTAGTGACTGGCGTATTGTGAAGAACCAGCTGCTCGGCCACTATTGACCAGACGTTTTCAGTTGGTGAGAGATCTGGAGAATGTGCTGGCCAGGGCAGCAGTCGAACATTTTCTGTATCCAGAAAGGCCCGTACAGGACCTGCAACATGCGGTCGTGCATTATCCTGCTGAAATATAGGGTTCCGCAGGGAGCGAATGAAGGGTACAGCCACGGGTCGTAACACATCTGAAATGTAACGTCCACTGTGCAAAGTGCCGTCAATGCGAACAAGAGGTGACCGAGACGTGTAACCAATGGCACCCCATACCATCACGCCGGGTGATACACCAGTATGGCGATGACGAATACACGCTTCCAATGTGCGTTCACAGCGATGTCGCCAAACACGAATGCGACCATCACGATGCTGTAAACAGAATCTGGATTCATCCGAAAAAATGCCATTCTGCGATTCTTGCACCCAGGTTCGTCGCTGAGTACACCATCGCAGGCGCTCCTGTCTGTGATGCAGCGTCTAGGGTAACCGCAGCCATGGTCTCCGAGCTGATAGTCCATGCTGCTGCAAACGTCGTCGAACTGTTCGTGCAGATATTTGTTGTCTTGCAAACGTCCCCATCTGTTGACCCAGGGATCGAGACGTGGTTGCACGATCCCTTACAGCCATGCGGATAAGATGCCTGTCATCTCGACTGCTAGTGATACGAGGCCGTTGGGATCCAGCACGGCGTTCCGTATTACCCTCCTGAACCCACCGATTCCATATTCTGCTAACAGTCATTGGATCTCGACCAACGCGAGCAGCAATGTCGCGATACGATAAACCGCAATCGCGATAGGCTACAATCCGACCTTTATCGAAGTCGGAAACGTGATGATACGCATTTCTCCTCCTTACACGAGGCATGACAACAACGTTTCACCAGGCAACGCCGTTCAACTGCTGTTTGTGTATGAGAAATCGGTTGGAAACTTTCCTCATGTGAGCACGTTGTAGGTGTCGCCACCGGCGCCAACCTTGTGTGAATGATATGAAAAGCTTATTTGCATATCACAGCATCTTCTTCCTGTCGGTTAAATTTCGCGTCTGTAGCACGTCATCTTCGTGGTGTAGCAATTTTAATGGTCAGTAGTGTATTTATTCGCATGGTCTAGTAAAAACATTTCCTGTTGGAGTCACTTCGACAGATTACGCATACTGTGTAGCTTGAAAGTATGTTACTGTGCTGAGTGCGTGTAGATGGTAATGTCGTGCTGCTGCTGCTGTTGTTGTTGTTGTTGTTGATTGTCAGCGCCATCGAGGATGAGCACAGAGAGGGTGAAACTCCGTAAGGAGATCTAAGTTGCTGTTTTCCAGCAGCACCTACAAGGTTTACCACACAACGCTCTATCATTATAGGGAAGCTAGGCACCATAAGGGACGAAAAATAGTAAAACGGATTTACAAAGCCACAGAACTGCTTTAGTTAAGTTACCTAGGTGGGTCGAACCCACAACATGCTTCACAGCACCTCTTACACGGTTTCATTCTGACTAGTTGATAGCAATGTAGCGAACACTTTTCAATAATGCCCTATCGGATTACTTTCTTTTAACATGGATTTCACAGCTTTTATAAATTTTTTAAGTGACCTCATGTTTGCTTTCAGCTCTTACAGCTTTTGTTTTACTTCTGCAATTTCGGCATCTGTGCCATTTTCGAGCATCTACAAAGCATTAATGCAACGTATTGAGGACAACGCAATATGAGATTAACAGTTTCTTAACATTCATGTGCTTACAATATTTTTTTACACTGGATGACGCTGGGCAGAGATAATACTTAATACATGCATACACCAAAGAGGAACCATTCAGCAATACATTACTGACCATGAGATTATTTTATGTATCTTAATTTTGAGTCTATTATGCACATTGCGACAGGGTTACGCTTTTAAAGTTATACGAGTGTCACTCCAAAAGAAATGCACACTATTTTTGTAAAAATACAGTTTTCATAGTGCATGTGTGAAAGTTTTACAGTGTGTAGATACATGCTTCCCGCTTGTTTTCAAACTTAGTTCAACCTGTTCCCGTCAGTGGCGCCGTCACAGCATGTCTTCAAGATGGCTGCTACACTTGACGTTCGTCAGAAGCAACGTGCTGTCATAGAATTCCTGTGCTGTGAAAACGAGACAGTGGGAAACACCCGCAAGAGGTTGAAAAAGGTGTATGGAGATGCTGCTGTCGATCGCAGTACAGTTAGTCGGTGGGCAAGCAGGTTACGTGATGAAAGCGGGCACGGCAATATTGAGGACTGTCTTCGTAGCGGCAGGCCTCGTACTGCGCACACTCCAGACAATGTGCAGAGAGTTAACGAATTGGCGACTGCTGACAGATGCATCACAGTGAACGAATCGTTGGGATACGGGAAGGAAGTGTTTGCAGAATACGGAAAGTGTTGGCGTTATAAAAAGTTTGTGCCAGGTGGGTTCCCAGGATGTTGACAGTGGCTCACAAAGAAACAAGAAAAACGGTATGCAGCGATCTTTTGGAACAGTACGAGAATGGTGGAGATGAATTTCTTGGAAGAATTGTGACACGTGATGAAACATGGCTCCATCATTTTTCACCAGAGACGAAGAGGCAATCAATGGAGTGGCATCATGCAAATTCACCCAAGAAAAAAAAATTCAAAAACACACCTTCTGCTGGATAAGTTACGGCTACAGTGTTTTTCGATTCCGAAGGACTCTTGCTTGTGGTCATCAAGCCAAGTGGAACCACCATAAATTCTGATGCATATGTGACGACGCTCAAGAAACTTCAAGCTCGACTGAGTCGTGTTCGACCACATCGGAAAAAGCAGGATGTTTTGCTGTTGCACGACAATGCAGGGTCACATGTCAGTCCAAAAACCATGGAAGCGATCACAAAACTCGGATGGACAACACTGAAACACCCGCCTTACAGTCCTGACCTGGTTCCATGTGACTATCATGTCTTCGACAAACTGAAAGACTTTCTTCGTGGAACAAGGTTTGAAGATGATGACTTCCTTGTGCACGCTGCCAAACAATGGATCCAACAGGTTGGTCCAGAATTTTACCGTGCGGGTATACAGGCGCTGGTTCCAAGTGGCGTAAGGCAGTTGAGAGGGATGGAAATTATGTGGAGAAATGAAAATATTGTTCCTAAAGGATGTATCTATACACTGTAAAAATTTCAAACATGTAGAATAAAGGATGGATTTAAAAAAAAAATGGTATGCATTTCTTTTGGTGTGACCCTCGTATATCAGAGTCAATGCCTAAAACAAGCCACAAATTTTTTATTTTGAGGTAAAAAGCTCAGTACACAGCATTCGTTATCCATCAAAAGAAAGACTACTGAAAGATGATATGTCATTGAATGAAACAGCTGGGGCACGGAAGGGGGCACTTCTCTGGTCTGTACACAACCACTGAACAGGGGACGTGATTGCGTCCTGTTGTAACGTTGTTTGTAAACGCCTGGATGAGATGTGGAAATTGTGGTAACATGTATCGATACGACCCGATGGGCGTCGCATAGTTGGCAACAGAATTGCAAGTGACAGCGGCCGTGCGGCATCTGCAGACCCAATGGTGCGCGCCCGCTGGGCCACGCCTGCTGCGGCCTCTGCCGCCGCAACGCAGGGCGGGAGGGCGCAGCCCGCCACCACACTCGCACCTGCAGTCCCGACACCATAGTTCGTGCTTAATTTGGAGAGCCTCGTCCTTGTTGGTAATGATAGCTGGACTCCACTTCTCCAAAATTACTAAGAAATCTTCTTTCGCTTACAAGTTGAGTAAGTCTTGTGTTCAGTGCGTTAACTTGTCCGCTAATCATTTCTGCTCCCGTCCAGATTTCCTACGACAACAGTTGCTCCACCACCCAGCAGCCCATTTCTCCTGACCACTGCGTCCGAAGTCGTAAAAAAGAAAAACCGCTGTCAAAGAAATGATGGCCAGACTCTACAACGCCCTTTAATATCATTTGTACGAGGGCCGTTCAGAAAGTAACCTCCGGTTGATTTAAAAAAATACACCAAGTTAAATAAAAATATTTTAATATATACATCTTACAACTACATCTTTGCACTATTTTTCTACATAGTCTCCATAGCGATTGAGGCATTTATCGTATCTCTTCACAAGCTTTGAAATTCCTTCTGCATAAAAATCACCCGCTTGTGCCTGGAGCCAGCCTGTGACCGCATCTTTGAGCTCTTCGTCGTCATCAAACCGCTGTGACCCGAGCCATTTCTTCAAATGCATGAAGAGGTGATAATCACTTGGCGCCAGGTCTGGGCTGTAAGGTGGATGGTTGATAACGTCCCACTTGAAGGACTCAAGAAGGGCCGTTGTTCTGCGAGCAGAGTGAGGACGGGCGTTATCGTGCAAAAAAACGATACCGGAAGTCAGCATACCACGGCGTTTGTTCTGTATAGCCCGTCGTAACTTTTTTATTGTTTCACAGTACACGTCTTGATTAATGGTCGTACCACGTTCCATGAATTCAACCAACAACACCCTTTTGGCATCCCAAAACGCCGTTTCCATCAGTTTTCTGGCAGAAAAATCTTGCGAGGCTTTTCTTGGTTTGGTAGGCGAATTTGAATGTGCCCACATCTTTGATTGTTCTTTTGTCTCAGGGTTCACGTACTTCATCAAGGTTTCGTCACCGGTCACGATTCTGTTTAACAATGGTTCTCCAGCGTCCTCATAACGTGACAGAAAGTCTAATGCAGAGGCCATTCTTTGAGTTTTGTGGTGGTCGGTAAGAATTTTGGGCACCCATCGTGCACGGAACTTACGGTAACCCAATCCTGCTGTCACTATCTCGTACAAGAGAGTCTTAGAAATCTGTGGAAAACCAGTAGACAACTCCGACATTGAGAAACGTCGATTTTCACGAACTTTTGCATCAACTGTCTGGACGAGTTCGTCAGTCACCAATGATGGTCTACCACTCCTCTCTTCATCATGAACGTTTTCTCGTCCACTTTTAAATAAACGTACCCATTCACGGACAACTCCTTCACTCATAACTCTTGGTCCGTACACGGCACAAAGCTCACGATGAATAGCTGCTGCAGAATATCCTTTGGCTGTAAAAAACCTTATGACAGCACGCACTTCACATTTGGCGGGGTTTTCTATTGCAGCACACATTTCAAACTGCCACAAAAACTAAACTAGCGCAGGTACGACGTTCACTCGACCACGGCTTGATGCCGACTGACCTGTTGAGTGCGTGAACGCACAGATGGCGTCGCTACTCCCCCCACAACCCGCACTGTGACCAATCGGAGGTTACTTTCTGAACCGCCCTCGTAGTTAGTTGTGATAAAGGCAATTACGCTGTGTTGCAGCAGCGCACGGCTCTACGCATACATTACCACTTCCTGAGATACTCTCTCTTCCTCGACAGCAGTTGCCTACTTCACATTATTTAATCGCTCAACTGCGGCTTCGGCTACTGCAGAGCACGAGCTGCCGCCAGCTCGGGAAATCTTCCCTCACAATGCACGCGGAGAAAAGCTACTTTGCGGCTAGCGCCAGCGCCGCGCTGCCTCGGGAAGCTTCACAGGCGCTCGCCAGCAGCCGACTGCATTGTGTGTCCCGCGGTCCAGAGACCCGGAATGCTGCCCCGGGCTTCGCTAAGCATCGCGTGAACGCAGGTCGCTCGGTCTCGGACAAAAGCGGCGTGTGCGGCTTCCCGCACAATTAATGCCGGTGCCGGGGAACTCGAGCAGCGGCCGTCGTGCCCCGCGAACAAAGAGAGTTCTTCTGACTTCACCGCACCAGAAAGTCGCCGCATACCGCCGCCGCAACCCTCCCCAAACACAAACCCATTGCCAGCCACAATAGGGGCGCCGCGCCGATCTCACAGTAGAGACATGGCTGCCGCGCTCCACCGGCGGCACTTCGACTTGCCTCCAGAAACGAGGTGTAGAATCTGCACACCAGCATATACACACTGACGGAAAAAATAGCAACACCATAAAGTAATTAATGTAGCGTAACGAAATTTCGGGAATACATTTGTCTAGATACCTTATGTAAGTGATTAACGCTGTAAGATCACAGGTTAATGGAAGCGCGAGATAAGTAAGCCATTGCAGAAGTGAAATGCTAGTACGTTAATAAACTGTCTTAGAGTGTCGAATACAAAATTGATAAGGCTTCCGTGTTCGCAGCTCGTGATCTTGCGGTAACGTTCTCGCTTCCCGCGCACGGGGTCCCGGGTTCGATTCCCGGCGGGGTCAGGGATTTTTCCCGCCTCGAGATGACTGGGTGTTGTTGTGTCGTCTTCATCATCATCATTCATCCCCATTACGGTCGGAGGAAAGCAATGGCAAACCACCTCCACTAGGACCTTGCCTAGTACAGCGGTGCGGGTTCCCGCATCGTCCCCTACGCTCCTTGGAGTATGGGACCTCCTCATCATCATCATGAAGGCTTTCGTGGCCACTTGTTGACAAACTGCCTATTGGCTTCTGTCTCGGGTTCTTCGGCCGACATTCGTCTCCTGATTTTACTGACGTTTCGCCAGCACGAGTGTCTGGCATTGTCTAAGCTTCACCCAGTTCACCACCGGCAATGGGGGGGTCAAGCTTTGACAATGCCAGACACTCGTGCGAAACGTCAGTAAAATCACCAGATGGTTCAAATGGCTCTCAGCACTATGCGACTTAACTTCTGAGGTCATCAGTCGCCTAGAACTTAGAACTAATTAAACCTAACTAACCTAAGGACATCACACACATCCATGCCCGAGGCAGGAATCGAACCTGCGACCGTAGCGGCCGCTCGGCTCCAGACTGTAGCGCCTAGAACCGCACGGCCACTCCGGCCGACAAAATCACCAGACGAACGTCGGACGAAGAACCCGAGCCAGAAGCCAATAGGCAGTTTGTCAGATTGTTGAATGTCTGCATGCAAACGTGCACGCGTCGTGTTGTTCAGGCGCCGGATGTCAGTTTGTGGTATCGAGTTCGATGCCTGTAGCACTTGGTCGGTCAATACAGGGATGCCCAATGCTATATTTATTTAGCGTATGGCGCTACACACACGGTTTACACTTATTACATTATGAAATTACATGATAAAATACACTATAAAATACGTAAGTGAAGGATACATATTCAGATAAAATATAATACATAAACACAATAAAAACTAACATCACAGCAGATATTTTGCGTTACAGAAGTCTTCAAATTCTGACGTCCAAATTGGCGATCCATTCGAGGCAGGGCGGTGTGCCGTTGAAGAAGTCAGCCCTACTACCCTGCTAGGCTGTTAATTCACAGTCCTGTGCGATGTGCTGTACTGTTTGATTAGGTGCCCCACAGTCACAGCTAGGGCTTAGGAAGCTGTCCCCACTTGGGTAGATTGTGTGCACATAGTTCATGTCATGTTCGGATTCTGTTTAGGCTTTTCCATAGCTGTCGTGGAAGTTCAAAGCCCTTAGGTTTCTCTGATGGACAGATAAGTTCACGGTTGTCAGGGGAGGCACTATCACTTCAGCTCTCGTGCCATTTAGTATCCATGCTGAAGTTGGCAGCTGACAGTTGTTGCGCCAGTCTTAAAGGGGGATTTCTGGAGCGGAGGCGTATTCTTTCCAAAGTTGGGACATCTTCATGGACAGGAAGTAGGGAGTTTTCATTATTTTTGTGTATTCCTTCATCAGAGCTTCCTGTCATCCCAGGGAGGGTGGAGCTACATGAGTAAGTGTTGGAAGCCAATATAGTGGGGTAGTCTTCGTGCACACAGTTATGGTTCTCATAGCAGCGTTGAGCTTGGTGTCCACCTTGTTTACATGCTTGCTGGTTAACCACGCTGGTCGGTGCACATTACTCGGCTGCAGAGTACACTAAGGCGAATGCAGAGGTTCGCAGTGTGTCTGCTGCTGCTCCCCAGTTAGAGCTGCAGAGCCTCTGAATGAGGCTGTTCCGTGAGCTTAGTTTATTGGATACTTTTTCCAGGTGTCTTTTGAAGCATAATGTCCTATCTAGAGTGACCCCCAGGTACTTCGGATGTGGCTGATATCGCAGTTGTTTAATGTTTGGTGATGACGCTTGAGGTATCGTCCCGTAAGCTGTCAATTGAAGACAGACCTAGTAATCGAATAGGCCAAGACAACATGTCGACACTCAGAGGAGCAGGCTCAGTTACAACAGCGGTATCTGAACCAACGCTATCCTGTTGGAAATCGCGCCCTGGAATGTTATTCATGAATGGCAGCACAACAGGTCGAGTCACCAGACTGACGTACAAATTTGCAGTCAGGGTGCGTGGGATGACCACGGAGTGCTCCTGCTGTCGTACGAAACCGCACCCCAGATCTTTACGTGCAGGTCTACTGTGTCTAGTATGCAGATTGGCTGTTTGCAGGCTTCTTAACCAACACACAGACATCACTGGCGCCGAAGCAGAACCAGCTTTCGTCAGAAAGACACAAAACACCTCTACGCTGTCCTCCAGTGAACTATCGCCTGACACTACTGAAGCCGCAAATGGCTGTCGTTCGACGTGAGTGGAAACCACCCTACAGGGCGTCTGGCTCGAAGCTCTCCTTGAAGTAACATATTTGTAACAGTTTCTTGCGTCAGTGTGGTGCCGACTGCTGCTCAGATTGCTGCAGCAGGTGTAGTAGGATGCGCCAGCCATACTCAGACAGATCTCTACCCCCAACACGGTGGTCTTCTGCCTCGGTAGCGCACGTCGCTGTCCAGCGCCCGGTCTTTTTGCGGTCAGCAAACATATACAGTGGCTACATACCTGTGAAGTCTTTCTTCAATATCGCAGAAGGAACGTCCAGCGTCACGTGCCCATATTACACGACATCGTTCAAACTAACTGAGGTGTTAATAATGGCGCCTTAAAGGCATTCTTGACTAACATATCACGTCCAATTTCGAAGGTAACTAACGCTCGAGACCGTTCAAGAGTTTATTTAACCCAAACGCTATTTGAATCCCCATAGTCGCGCTACACTCCCACCCTTACGCGGCTAATGTGAAATTTTAATAGACCTCATCTACCAGGTGTTGAAACATGCCTACAAAGTTTCGTTTATGTTGCACAGTTCCTTCTTGGTGTTGCGATTTTTTGTCCGTCAGTGTAGCTTGTCAATCATATTTAAATGCGCGCCCGAGGGTACCTTTTACTGCACCGTTATGTTAGGTTTCACAAATTGAGGTAACCAAGGAAGGCACGTGTGGTTAATGTGAAAAACTGTTGGATGATTAGTCTCGACAGGTCTCGCTTGCAAACTGCTCACCCGAGTAATATCCAAACGAGTAGATAGAAAAAAGTGAAGACTAAGATCAATTTGGTTTCAGGACATGCAAAGGTACAAGAGAAGCCTACGCCACATTGCACCTCGAAATGAAAGGCAATTTGAAAAAATATCATTATAGCTTCCCAAAATTTGTGGATTAATAAAAAGACGTTCACAATCCTTAGAACACTGTGGAGCTTACCGAATATCGCAGCAGATCTGCGACCGGATTACCGACTCGCCTGCACACGAAACTCAACAAAATCGACAGATCTAAACATATTTTCCGGACTACTCCAGGAAGTGCGATAGGATCATACTGTTTACAATGTACATAAAAGATATAGCAAAAAGCGTAGGACGCTCTTTAACACTGTTCGCAAGTGATGTGGTTGTCTATAAGAAAGTAGCGCCGCCCGAAGACAGTCTCAATTTGCAAAATGGCCTGCACAGTATTGTGGAACTGTCGAGGACCTGGCACTTGACCGCGAATGTAAATTAATGTAACATACTGCGCATACAGGGGAAAAGAAATCCACTAATGTAGAATTAGACTATTGATGACAGACTGCTGGAAACAATATCTACTGTGAAACATCTAGGATTAAGTATCCAGAGCGACCTTAAGTGAACTGACCACATACAACAAATAGTAGGAAAAGTAGATGAGAGACAGATTCATAGAAATGATCTAATGTAACTCATCCACAAAGGAAGTGGCTTGTAAGGCGCTTGTTCGGCCGATTTTTGGGTACTGTTCATAAATATAGTGTCCTTAATAGGTAGGACCGATAGAAGGGTGTGTGTGTGTGTGTGTGTGTGTGTGTGTGTGTGTGTGTGTGTGTGTGTGTGTGTGTGTGTGTGTGTGTGGGGAGGGGGGGGGGTGAAGCGAAATTCGCGCACTCGGGCTTCGCAGCGCGAGTCTTCACATTCCAGCGATAAAAACATGTCTGTCACTAAATTTCGTCCAGCAAGTACATCCGGCAGAAAAAGGACGTTAAAGAGTGGCAATCTGGCAACATTGTAACCACGTGTATAGTAACTACCTCTGTTAGCATAAATCTCATAGCACGTTTGAATTGGGACACACTTGCAGATAGACGGCGCGCTAAACGGAAGGGGCTGCTCACTAAATTCCGAAATATGATCTTCGCCGAGGATGTAGAGCATATATTATTACCACCAACTTTCAACTCGCGCAATGATCACCATTCAAAGATAAGGGGAATTAGAGCTCGTACTGAGGCGTTCGTACAGTCGTTTTTCCCTCGCGCAATCCGCGAGTGGAATATAGGGGGTGGGGGGCGGGCAAACATGACTTTGGTGCGAATTGTGCCCTCCGCCACACACCACTTGGTGGCTAGCGGAGTATATATGTAGATGTAAATGTATTGGTTGTGCTGTACAGTTGGTGCAGTGGACAGAGTTCTGGGTTAGCATGCAGAAGGTCGAGGGTTCGATCCTGGGTTGGAGTGCATTTTCTTTATATGCTAATGTCATTCTGACATTTCATATTGTAATAAACACCGTTTCTTAGGTCATATGTGTCCTAAATTTACAACATTTTGTAACAGTGAACATAACAAATATGTAGTTTGACAAATAAGAAATAGACAGTTGAAACAAATGACCTGCCACAGGACAGAATAACTACAAAAACAATATCAGTTTCGAGATGCTACAGACGATAGCACAGTACAATAACGCAACATCTACTTGACATTTATACTAAACCTAATGTGAGCGTTCAGATGTAGCACATTAGCAATCAGTGTCAATAATTATGTCATATTAATGACTGCATGATCTTCACAACAAATACATTGTCCTCAGAACAACAGATGCTCAAAGCGACCTGCCTGCACGTCCAAACATCGCACAATCATTGGATTTTGAAACCTTCAATTATAGTGTATGTCTTCCACGCGCGTTTACTACTGCCCGATACATAGATCGCATGCTCCATCCAAGTCTACGGAGGTCACCCTGTCGTATCCGTTTCCATTCTTCAATGAGAGCCCATGAGAGGCCTTGGAGAGTATGCGGTGGAACAGAACGACCGCCAACGCGTCTGTCAAGCATGTCCCACATACGCACGATGTGGTTATGTCGCGACTCACCGCTGGCCATCCCATTACTTTAAGGTCCAGCCTTCGCGAGACATCCCTGCTAATGCCCGCCACATGGTCCCTGGCATTAGAAGGAATTCAGGGCGACCACCACGCGGTCCAACAGGATTTGTTCGATCCTGGCAGTAAGGCGACCATGGACAACGACAAGATCCGTATGGCTGCCAACACTGAAGCCTCCCTACACCACCACAGAACCCTGGAAGCCTGTTGATTTCCTTGACAACATTTGCCAGGTACCGCTCACCACAGATTTCTGCGCACGAACACAGCCATCGCCTTGCGTCAGAGGATATCTAGAGTCGCCTGTGAATAACGCGTTTCGGCTTTGACGCAGCTGCCAATTTACATGGCAGAGGCAGAAATGACAACGAGCTGGAAGGTGTTGTCGCGTCAAGTAGGGTACTCGAACAGGATACCTGATCGTAAAGTCCTTTCTCGTGTCAAGTTCATTACACTGTAATCGGACGCAACGCCTCCGGCATCTGCACCAGCACGACCGAAAGTCCATCCCGTTTGGATCAAACAGACCGCCCTTGCAACTTGCACTCACTAGAAAACACTGGGACACCACTATTCAATTCCTTTTGAGAGGTCACCTGACACTGTAACGCATATCACAGTCAAGAAATGGTGAACGACTAATTGTTGCTTACACTGAAAGCAAAGATATCATGCCATGCAGTAGGAAAACAGGTACCGCCTGTACCAAAACAGATTTAACATGACTAACGTTGATACTCGTGTTTCCCTAATTCTTTTTAACAGGATATATAGGTATATACACTATCTGACGGAAAATATCCGGAATCCTTTTAGTGGACATTAATATGCGGTAAGTCCACTCTTAGCCTTTATGATGGATTGAACTCTCCTGGGAACACTTTAAATGAGGTGTTTGGAGGAATGGCAGCTCATTCTTCGTCGAGAGTTAGAAACCAGAGAAGATAGCCTTGTCGGACACTGTGGCCTGGAGCGGAGTCTACGTTCTAACTCTTCCCAAAGATGTTCCACTGGCTTCAGGTCTGGAGTCCGGACGGGCCAGTCCATTTGAGGAATGTCGTTGTCCACAAACCATTGCCTCACAATCGTTCCTTTTGTGGCACGGTGGACTGTCACGCTGATACAAACAACGGTCGTCTCCGGACTGTTGCTCGACTGTTCGCAGCACACGGTGCTGTAAAATGGCTTCATATCCATCCGCATCCATGGTTTTCACGACCATCTGAGTACCAATCGTTTGAACCTGCGATCACCATTTTATTAATTTTTTTAAAGTACGAGTGCCTTTAGCGTGAAACCGCAGATGCTGTAGCAAGACAGACAGATCTAGTGGTACACTGAGGTACCTCTACAGTACAGCGTTCAAAGATACAGTCTGCACGGAAATAGTACGACGTGGTTACAGCAGATTTTGTTATGAGCTTTTTTTTTGTACTGAGGAAATCATTGCCAGTGAAAGTAAGTAAATCAGAAGTTATTGTACCGTAAATCTGAGCTTGCACAACTGTTTTTGAGTGGTATCGAAATGAAAGTAGTCTTAACACAAAATTTATTAACTTTTAGGTCACTTTTTGCTTATTACTTAGGACTATAACTTGTTTTAGGCACAATGAATGCATGTTGTTGTTGTGGTCTTCAGTCCTGAGACTGGTTTCATGCAGCTCTCCATGCTACTCTATCCTGTGCAAGCTTCTTCATCTCCCAGTACCTACTGCAACCTACATCCTTCTGAATCTGCTTAGTGTATTCATCTCTTGGTCTCCCTCTACGATTTTTACCCTCCATGCTGCCCTCCAATGCTAAATTTGTGATCCCTTGATGCCTCAAAACATGTCCTACCAACCTATCCCTTCTTCTAGTCAAGTTGTGCCACAAACTTCTCTTCTCCCCAATCCTATTCAATACCTCCTCATTAGTTACGTGATCTACCCACCTTATCTTCAGCATTCTTCTGTAGCACCACATTTCGAAAGCTTCTATTCTCTTCTTGTCCAAACTATTTATCGTCCATGTTTCACTTCCATACATGGCTACACTCCATACAAATACTTTCAGAAACGACTCCCTGACAAATCAATACTCGATGTTAACAAATTTCTCTTCTTCAGAAACGATTTCCTTGCCATTGCCAGTCTACATTTTATATCCTCTCTACTTCGACCATCATCAGTTATTTTACTCCCTAAATAGCAAAACTCCTTTACTACTTTAAGTGTCTCATTTCCTAATCTAATCCCCTCAGCATCACCCGACTTAATTCGACTACATTCCATTATCCTCGTTTTGCTTTTGTTGATGTTCATCTTATATGCTCCTTTCAAGACACTGTCCATTCCGTTCAACTGCCCTTCCAAGTCCTTTGCTGTCTCTGACAGAATTACAATGTCATCGGTGAATCTCAAAGTTTTTATTTCTTCTCCATGGATTTTAATACCTACTCCGAACTTTTCTTTTGTTTCCTTTACTGCTTGCTCAATATACATATTGAATAACATCGGGGAGAGGCTACAACCCTGTCTCACTCCTTTCCCAACCACTGCTTCCCTTTCATGCCCCTCGACTCTTATAACTGCCATCTGGTTTCTGTACAAATTGTAAATAGCCTTTCGCTCCCTGTATTTTACCCCTGCCACCTTCAGAATTTGAAAGAGAGTATTCCAGTTAACGTTGTCAAAAGCTTTCTCTAAGTCTACAAATGCTAGAAACGTAGGTTTGCCTTTTCTTAATCTTTCTTCTAAGATAAGTCGTAAGGTTAGTATTGCCTCACGTGTTCCAACATTTCTACGGAATCCAAACTGATCTTCCCCGAGGTCCGCTTCTACCAGTTTTTCCATTCGTCTGTAAAGAATCCGCGTTAGTATTTTGCAGCTGTGACTTATTAAACTGATAGTTCGGTAATTTTCACATCTGTCAACACCTGCTTTCTTTGGGATTGGGATTATTATATTCTTCTTGAAGTCTGTGGGTATTTCGTCTGTCTCATACATCTTGCTCACCAGATTGTAGAGTTTTGTCATGACTGGCTCTCCCAAGGCCATCAGTAGTTCTAATGGAATGTTGTCTACTCCCGGGGCCTTGTTTCGACTCAGGTCTTTCAGTGCTCTGTCAAACTCTTCACGCAGTATCTTATCTCCCATTTCATCTTCATCTACATCCTCTTCCATTTCCATAACATTGTCCTCAAGTACATCGCCCTTGTATAAACCCTCTATATACTCCTTCCATTTTTCTGCCTTCCCTTCTTTGCTTAGAACTGGGTTGCCATCTGAGCTCTTGATATTCATACAAGTGGTTCTCTTCTCTCCAAAGGTCTCTCTAATTTTCCTGTAGGCAGTATCTATCTTGCCGCTAGTAAGAAAAGCCTCTACATCCTTACATTTGTCCTCTAGCCATCCCTGCTTATCCATTTTGCACTTCCTGTCGATCTCATTTTTGAGACGTTTGTATTCCTTTTTGCCTGCTTCATTTACTGCATTTTTATATTTTCTCCTTTCATCAATTAAATTCAATATTTCTTCTGTTACCCAAGGATTTCTATTAGCGCTCGTCTTTTTACCTACTTGATACTCTGCTGCCTTCACTACTTCATCCCTCAGAGCTACCCATTCTTCTTCTACTGTATTTCTTTCCCCCATTCCTGTCAATTGTTCCCTTATGCTCTCCCTGAAACACTCTAGAACCTCTGGTTCTTTCAGTTTATCCAGGTCCCATCTCCTTAAATTCCCACCTTTTTGCAGTTTCTTCAATGCATGGAAATTTATAAATGTGGGACTTTGTCTACGAAATGAGAGACATTACTTTCAAATGTATCGCACGAAATATTGGGCGATTAAAAACTTATGTCCTAGCGGATCCAAAGTGAAACCAACTCCACAAAACAACTGATTGTTTACTTTTGCAAATTTATTGTTGTATGTGTTGCTCCTGCCTAGTCAAATGTGGGCTGTCTAGGAAACCTGCTGTCCCGAATCGCTAGACAAACAATTCATATAAATCATTTTAATGAGTTTTATTACGACAAGTAAATGACAATACTTAACTTTGAAAATTACATATATGTGTCGCAAGCAAAGGCCGACATCTGAAATGAACACTCTTCTTCAGCATAACAACTCTATGTTTGAGCTACACAGAATGTACGAGCAAAGTAATGAGCTTTGACGCTTTTATTCAGGTCGCCAGTGTTGAGGCTTCTGCAGAACTGGGCCGCGACCAGCCGGGCGTGGCACTTACGTCCTCTTCGCATAGAGGCCGCTGCTGTCGCGTTGTCGTCCTGGAGAGGGGTCGGTCAGCGTCCAATTGGCTGTCGTCTTGTCACAGCCCTGTCTGCTCTACCGTTCCCGACTGGCATCCCGAAAAATGGCTCTGAACACTATGGGACTTAACTTCTGAGGTCACCAGTCCCGAAGAACTTACAACTACTTACACCTCACTAACCTAAGGACATCACACACAGCCATGCCCGAGGCAGGATTCGAACCTGCGACCGTAGCGGTCGCGCGGTTCCGGACTGTAGCGCCTAGAACCGCTCGGCCACTCCGGCCGGCCGACTGGCATCACGGCGCTTGACTTTACGCCGTAACAACGGTAATAAAGGTTAATTCTGTGAGAACTTTCAAAATTGTATTTGTTTTAAATGGTTGATTCTTGAAGAGTCAATCGCAATAAGGGAACCACATCCTCATCACGATGAACACCCGCATACCCTGACACCACTTCCTCCGTACCTCCACTGCTGGCACTACACATGGTGGCAGGTAATTTTTTCCGAACCCCAAACTCCTCCATCGGACTGCCACAGAATATAGGGCGATCCGCGATTCATATCTCTCTCTCTCTCTCTCTCTCTCTCTCTCTCTCTCACACACACACACACACACACACACACTCCTGGTCTGTGGCGCCTTGGGCAATAGCCTAACGAGAGATCGATATGACCATGTAGTCAGCCTCAAGCGTACCCGTGGGCGCGAGGCAAAGTAGGCCATAGCGTTGACAACGGCCACAGCAAACTACCACGGCGGAACTTTGGAGACTCAGTTACAGTCCACTTGTTTTAGCGATGACGTCTAATCATGTCTAATGAATTACTGAATGAAGGTATAACATCATTGTTACTCGATTGTCACGTGTCAACATATTCTGTAACACAATTATTTTTATTAACATAATGGAATTTTAGGCTCTCTTTCATTATTTCCAGTACTCCACTTATCCGGTAAGCTGCATATGGCCCCTTTAATTACGAACGAAATAACGACGTCTATTAATACTATTGTTTTTTTATTTTTTATAGCATTTATCGTGTGCCCTTAACACAATGATTTATCTTTTGCTTGTTTACACTTACAAATCCTTCAAACCAAGAATGAAAACTGAGAGTACATTTCAGTTCATAAAAGGCACTTTGTGGGCAATAATAAACGATTGGCGAAGATAAACAGACGCGGTGCCCAGTTACATATGAACACCCCCCCCCCCCCACACACACACACACACACACACAAGTTGTATCATAATTAATGGCGTAAACGCATACAGTTGAAAGTACACGATACTAGAAGCAAAAACGTCTCAGTAAACATGTGCTCTAAAATCCATACCTTATGAGCTATGAAGACGTGCTGATCTTCGCTACTTGGAAACAACTCTTCTAATGAACAATTGCTCATAACGTTTAAGGTATGCCTTTTAGAGCAAACGTTTACTGGACATTTTTTTCTTGTTTTGGTCCATACTACTACTTTCTAAAATGTGGAACGCAAAGAGATTTGCTTCCGAGTATCGAAGATGAAAAATTGCTCGCAGCTCTTAAGGTATGCATTTTCGACCCTGTGTTTACTGAGAATTTTTTGCTTCTAATATCGTGATCGTGTACTTTTAACTGTACGCGTTTACGCCATTAATTATGATACCCATTTACATAAAACAAGGGAAGACTTTCACGACGAAGCATAATTGCTTCCACACTGGCTAGCTTGGAAGAGGGAGAAAACGACAGTTTAATGTTCCGTTGCCCGAAGACAATTTACTAACGGCCGCTAGCCCAGCAAAGCCCATCAATAGTGCAGGCGTTTGCACCTTTCACATCACGTTAATGATCTGTTACTTTACTATTTCGTAACATTTGCAGTGAAACATTGACACCGCACCTCCAAGAGCATGAACTGCACTGCCCAACAACGAAAATGTTTCGGGCTCAAAAATAGATCCTCATATACTTCCACCTTCTGAAGCCAAAAATCTCCATAATATGAGTGATTAGCTGGTGCTTTGGAGGTGAAATGACATGTCATTTTTTCCCCAATGTACATTGTTAATTTGGGTATAATTTCGTTTTTGGGATTGTCACACTGTTAAATGACAAAACATTCTCCAGCTGTTTGTAGGATATAAACACTATTATTGTTGCTGTGACTAAGTTTCGTATGGTTTGTGTTGTAATTACTGCAGAAGTTCTGGCTTTCGAGTGATTTTGAAGCGTAAAATTTGTTATAATGCCACAAAGATGTGTAAAGTCAGTGAATAATTTTTGTTATACATGCAGAGAAATAACATTTTGCCCCAAAAACGCAATCTGGTGCTTCCTGTGAAGCAGCTTACAATCATTACTTTGGTAACAAGCAAGTCTTTATTTTGTATAAAAACTGGTAGTGGTTGACAATATTTAACGTCATTTTTTATAACTGCCTGAAAAAGATTTCACACGTATTTTTGATGAACAGTGTGAAAACTAAATGCTTTACGCCAAGCTGATATTTTACAGTGCTGATCTAACTGACGCACGGAGTAGCAAAAAGGTGGATTTCACTGAAGAAATTCTGTACGTGCAGAAGGTTTCCAATTTCGCTCATTAAACTTTCACTTGGCAGGTCGCTAAATCGATAACCACTGGGAATTTTGCAAAATTATGTTAACCCTACAACTCTAGAGGGGGTATATGTAACATTGTTATTAACCATCATAATTTTACTACTCCGTAGTTTATTCACAGGAAATTACAATTTATAGTTCATGCACCAGTTAATTACAGTTGTGAAGTCTACAATGGTATGTCACATAGAAAATAAGTACAAAATGTCCTGTTTTACACCCTATACTGACAATACCAGACTGGCGGGAAACACGAATTGGTAGACTGCCAACTGCAATCTTAAATTTTTTGAGCATTTAATAATCTGGGGTTAACTGTAGTACTTCTTTTGTGTTATCAATACAACATGCTGCCCAACTGTTGAAATCACTGTTTAATTTCCGCTAAAAATGAGAATAGGTGCAGCTGTCACTTCCACGTCGCACAGCAAGTAGTGGCAGAAACTTGCGAAATGTGTCACACGTTAAGCAGCAGGATCTAGTGGGTGAGCCTTCAGATGCGCAGAATATAATTATTGGCGCCAACTTACAATGCCTCCAAAAGTCACATGAATTTGTAGTGTGTACCAATTAAACGTAACTGTTCCTCCTTTCATTATTTCCATTTGCATCCGTAGAAGCTACAGTTATTTGCCTCTTGCCATTACCAATATATAAATGCGCAAAAATTGTGAACATTTTCTAATACTAAAAAGTTTCGGTCTTAGCGCAAAACACAAACAGCGTTACACCACTGTACCGAACATCACGTGACAGTTAAGGTTTGATTGTTAAAAACCATTCAGTAGTCAAGATCGCATGAAATATTTTTTTCCTTAAGACAACTGGTTTCAACAGACTATGCTGTCATCTTCAGGTCTTAAAATCATTCGTTGTAAAACATGTTCATTTTACAATGACTTCACGCACAACATGTCAAATGGGTAAAAATATCAAATTATTAAAAGTTTGTCATCGCTAAAATATTTAAAAAACAAAGCAACAGGCTGCGTCCATAAACATATTCCTCACAGTCCATGCAACAAGCGAAAGGCACACTTGGGAGACCATTCCAGCGGAGACCATTCCAGGGGAGACCATTCCAGGGGAGACCATTCCAGGGGAGACAGCTGAACAATCGAGGTCATTCGCTTGCCGGGATCCGTCTGTATAAACAACGATAAAATGTGGTATGTACTTAAAAATGTTGTAAAAATGTAAACTGGAGTTTTCGTATATTGCATCGGGATTTTCATCACTTTGGGCCTCTGAAGACACGAAGGTGGTAGTACGTTCCATCCCTGGCTGCGTATTCGGAGATCTGACATATCCAGATCCGTGAGAAAGTCGGTAGCACGTATCCCGAATGACCTGGTCGCATGGGGGTGAGCCTTGAACAGGCGCCCAAAATTGGAGTGGACTGAGGCAACAGAGAAATTTTCAGAAGGAGGCGGTCGCCCAATCCGGAGTGGTAGTTCGCCAGCCTCTGAACACAGACTCAACTGGGCTGGTCCGAAAAGCTCCAGTCGATATCAGAGTACCCTCATGGTGGACAGCGTCAGTCACTTAAGTCACACCCCAGCAACATCAAACTGATTAAAGTCTGGTGACATTATTACCTGTTATTGTAATATGAGAAATGCTCGTTTGCAATCCACTTGGTAAGCCATTACAGTCTCTCGTTACGAAATACAATATTGTACTGGGTTCAGTCACGTAAAATCTTTCGGAGGCCGTTTTATCCTTTGCCTGTTACCTTAAAAATGCTTATACATCCATACATACCCGTACTGTAGGAGAACAATCATTGCAGATGTGTTCAAATACAACAGTAGTTTACTTCAGCTAGGATGTAACGCTATTTCCTTCCGTTTTTCACGAAATCGTCAAATTTTATGTTCAGTCATAGTATGTTCGTAGTTTCTTGCGTATCTCCGTGCGAGTCAAATGTCACGCGACTGTTCGGGAAGGCTAGAAAGTGCATCGAGCGCTGCGGCGTACCGGGAAATATGGAGATCGTTCGAATGCAAGTATCGTTTGACCAGTCGTGCACTGGGATTCGTATTGCGTGCTCAGTAAAAACAGTCCAAAAACTGCTCAGATGTGCTGCCATATCTCCCACATGTGTTCCCAGTGACGAAAACAGCTTTCGTTGTTGTCTGACAAAAATTCTCATTCGACGGGAAACAGACACACTGCTTAATGGTAGTACAGCCGTCAGTTTATCTCAAATATGAGAAGATTAGTCATATGGTCTACTTTCCAACATACCTAGCGGAACGTACCTCCACATATCGCGAAATCCTTAAAATATTTTTCAACCTGCTATTCAACTGGAAATAAAACGGAATACAGTGTCTCTACAGATGGGGAGTCCTCCACACCAACATCGATTCTGCGAGGGGCACTAAATAGCATTTTCGAAACAAATTAAACAAATATTATGCAACTATTTTTATTCCGTCATCTGCTGAACACATCATTTGGACCATTAACTAAATCTATCAAATGTAATACTTGTCCGTTGCCTTTAATCTACTCAGATATTGCAGTGAATTAATTGCTGTTACGCTGAAGCAGAAAAGCTCTTGTATGCTCCCCTCGGCCATGTTCGTCGCAACACAACTGAAGTACAGTCAGTTCCACAAGAACGTGTACGCCCTTATCTGCATGAAATAAAAGTATTATAATATATGTTTATATGAAAATACACGTTATTACTAACTGCACAATTACCTAACAGTTAATCCAATCGCCGCCATTATAGGACCGTAGCTTGGCACCTTAGTCCTCTCTCCGGTAAATCATCCAAGTTTCCACCTCCAAATATCGTTTGACCCACTTCGCAACGAATGTCTGACTTTCTAAGAATTTTAGCAGCAGCTCTATATGAAAGCTTTGGTCCCTTTGGACGATTTAAACAGAACACTGCCTCGTGACGCTTCAGATATTTTGCGCTCATTTTAAACCACAGCCGCCGCGCGGGATTAGCCGAGCGGTCTTAGGCGCTGCAGTCATGGACTATGCGGCTGGTCCCGGCGGAGGTTGGAGTCCTACCTCGGCCATGGGTGTGTGTGTGTGTGTGTGTGTGTGTGTGTGTGTGTGTGTGTGTGTGTGTGTGTGTGTGTGTGTGTGTTTGTCCTTAGGACAATTTAGGTTTAGTAGTGTGTAAGCTCAGGGACTGATGACCCTAGCAGTTAAGTCCCATAAGATTTCACACACATTTGAACATTTTAAACTGGAGCCGACAAAACAAAACATTCAACTCTTACAATACACTGTGCAAAAGAGCACTGATTACAAATTCGAGAGCACTACCAGAGATGTCGCTGTGGATGTTACATTTAAAATTGTGGTGTACACTGTCTTGTGGAATTGACTGTAATTACTAGCGGTTTCTGAGGTTGTAATCCAGGGCTACATATGAAGAGAGACAGTTCTACCTCTCTATGCAGAGGTAACTATGAAACCCTGTGTATATAATACACCTTAGTTTTAAGACTATATTTGTACACCTTCACAACCCCTAAGGTTGATTACATGTAAATTAAGTCACTGCTTCTCTGCACTGGGGCTATAAAAACTGCGTTCAGCAATAAATATTTACTAGTCGTCACGGTCCATGTGTATAATTTTGAATACCATTTAGATGTACATTGGAAACACATCTGGAACAAAGAAGCGGATGGCCACGTCAGAAATTAGTTGTACGTAAATTGCAATAGCGTATTTGCGACAGTGAAACTTACGATGCCTTTTCGTTGTGAATCGCAACATAATCTTGACTACATACAGGGTTCTGTTCCTCGATGATTAAAAAAAAAAAACAAAAACAAAAAACAAAAAAAAAATCAAATGGCTCTGAGCACTATGGGACTTAACATCTGAGGTCATCAGTCCCCTAGAACTTACAACTACTTAAACCTAACTAACCTAAGGACATCAACACATCCATGCCCGAGGCAAGATTCGAACCTGCGACCGTAGTGGTCGCGCGGTTCCAGACTGAAGCGCCTAGAACCACACGGTCACTCCGGCCGGCGTTTCTCGATCGTTAAAATCTGAACCATTATACGATCATTCTCTGGTCCGTCTGTTACGACCCCTTTCTCTCAGGAACGGATTTAAGTGTCAAGTTGAAATTTATATCAAATACAAAGATCTGTGGGCCCTTGGCAGAATAAAAAGTACAAGCTTCTAAGTCAACGCAATCAAAAGGTATGGTCATTTATGACACATATTCCGATAGATAGAAGGTTGTATACATGGAAGAACCCTGGAGATACTAAAAGGTATCAGATAGATTATATAATGGTAAGACAGAGATTTAGGAACCAGGTTTTAAATTGTAAGACATTTCCAGGGGCAGATGTGGACTCTGACCACAATCTATTGGTTATGACCTGTAGATTAAAACTGAAGAAACTGCAAAAAGGTGGGAATTTAAGGAGATGGGACCTGGATAAACTGAAAGAACCAGAGGTGGTACAGAGTTTCAGGGAGAACATAAGGGAACAATTGACAGGAATGGGGGAAAGAAATACAGTAGAAGAAGAATGGGTAGCTTTGAGGGATGAGTGAAGGCAGCAGAGGATCAAGTAGGTAAAAAGACGAGGGCTAGTAGAAATCCTTGGGTAACAGAAGAAATATTGAATTTAATTGATGAAAGGAGAAAATATAAAAATGCAGTAAATGAAGCAGGCAAAAAGGAATACAAACGTCTCAAAAATGAGATCGACAGGAAGTGCAAAATGGCTAAGCAGGGATGGCTAGAGGACAAATGTAAGGATGTAGAGGCTTATCTCACTAGGGGTAAGATAGATACTGCCTACAGGAAATTAAAGAGACCTTTGGAGATAAGAGAACCACTTGTATGAACATCAAGAGCTCAGATGGAAACCCAGTTCTAAGCAAAGAATGGAAAGCAGAAAGGTGGAAGGAGTATATAGTCTATACAAGGGCGATGTACTTGATGACAATATTATGGAAATGGAAGAGGATGTAGATGAAGATGAAATGGGAGATACGATACTGCGTGAAGAGTTTGACAGAGCACTAAAAGACCTGAGTCGAAACAAGGCCCCCGGAGTAGACAACATTCCATTGGAACTACTGACGGCCTTGGGAGAGCCAGTCCTGACAAAACTCTACCATCTGGTGAGCAAGATGTATGAAACAGGTGAAATACCCTCAGACTTCAAGAAGAATATAATAATTCCCATCCCAAAGAAAGCAGGTGTTGACAGATGTGAAAATTACCGGACAATCAGTTTAATAAGCCACAGCTGCAAAATACTAACACGAATTTTTTACAGACGAATGGAAAAACTAGTAGAAGCCGACCTCGGGGAAGATCAGTTTGGATTCCGTAGAAATACTGGAACACGTGAGGCAATACTGACCTTACGACTTATCTTAGAAGAAAGATTAAGGAAAGGCAAACCTACGTTTCTAGCATTTGTAGACTTAGAGAAAGCTTTTGACAATGTTGACTGGAATACTCTCTCTCAAATTCTAAAGGTGGCAGGGGTAAAATACAGTGAGCGAAAGGCTATTTACAATCTGTACAGAAAGCAGATGGCAGTTATACGAGTCAAGGGACATGAAAGGGAAGCAGTGGTTGGGAAGGGAGTGAGACAGGGTTGTAGCCTCTCCCCGATGTTATTCGATCTGTATATTGAGTAAGCAGTAAAGGAAACAAAAGAAAAATTCGGAGTAGGTATTAAAATCCATGGAGAAGAAATAAAAACTTTGAGGTTCGCCGATGACATTGTAATTCTGTCAGAGACAGCAAAGGACTTGGAAGAGCAGTTGAACGGAATGGATGGTGTCTTGAAGGGAGGATATAAGATGAACATCAACAAAAGCAAACCGAGGATAATGGAATGTAGTCGAATTAAGTCGGGTGATGTTGAGGGTATTAGATTAGGAAATGAGACACTTAAAGTAGTAAAGGAGTTTTGCTATTTGGGGAGCAAAATAACTGATGATGGTCGAAGTAGAGAGGATATAAAATGTAGACTGGCAATGGCAAGGAAAGCGTTTCTGAAGAAGAGAAATTTGTTAACATCGAGTATAGATTTGTGTCAGGAAGTCTTTTCTGAAAGTATTTGTATGGAGTGTAGCCATGTATGGAAGTGAAACATGGACGATAAATAGTTTGGACAAGAAGAGAATAGAAGCTTTCGAAATGTGGTGCTACAGAAGAATGCTGAAGATTAGATGGGCACATCACATAACTAATGAGGAGGTACTGAACAGGATTGGGGAGAAGAGGAGTTTGTGGCACAACTTGACCAGAAGAAGGGATCGGTTGGTAGGACATGTTCTGAGGCATCAAGGGATCACCAGTTTAGTATTGGAGGGCAGCGTGGAGGGTAAAAATCGTAGGGGGAGACCAAGAGATGCATACACTAAGCAGATTCAGAAGGATGTACGTTGTAGTAGGTACTGGGAGATGAAGAAGCTTGCACAGGATGGAGTAGCATGGAGAGCTGCATCAAACCAGTCTCAGGACTGAAGACCACAACAACAACAACAACAACAACAACAACAACAACAACAACATTCCGATAGTGGCAAAGCCACTCAACAAAACCTATAGATCAGCTATTTACGTACGCAGTTAAGTTTGTACGGAACACTGAAGAGCTCGCTTCTTACCCGCTTCCTGTCCCATTTTTCCTTTATGTAAAAAGAAAACTACACCAAATATCACTGTTCTTTGTCTGTACACCACTGAGTCGAACTTTAAGTATTGCTATAACACACTGCTAGAGGGTTTTCCGATTCAAGTGACTGGTCTGCGTGTTCGAAATTCCTAAGAAATAAATTGCCGATAACTTTCAACAGGTGACGTAGAATTGTAAATGAAGGTTTTCACGGCACGTCCTTACTGTAGAAAGGGTTCTCGGGATTCATACTATGTGACTTCGAAGCAGTCTGCGGCATTTCGAGAGGCATCTCGCCAACTTATTTCTCGAGGAAGATGTCGTCTGTAACAGGAAGTACAACAAACAACTGGCGGTCGTCAACGTCAGCATTTTCTTACTTAAGTTTTCGTGTCATCATTTTACAACATGGTTGCGGATTGTTGAAGGGTGAGAAATATCGAAACGTCAGGCATCACGGCAACAAACGAAGAACTTTAGGGGAAAAAATGTTTCCGCCATAGAGAGCACTTCGTGACACGCGTGCATTGTGGGCTGCGGCAAATAGAGCCACGTCGCTTATCTCAGCCCCCACACTGCCTGCTCGCGCGGTCAACTGCGGCGGAAAAGTTCCTGACTCGTGGTACTCGTCTCTAATTGCGGAAAATGAAGAAAATTACAGATTTTCTCCGATAAATTTGTTTTGGCTCTACTTGTTGCACTTCTGGAAAATTGTTACCGAACCAGTTTCAAGTAGTTCTTTTACATACGAAGGCGAACAGAATATTGAAAAGAGAGGGGTACTGAAGCGGTACAATATAGAAACAGCGACGGCGAGCAAGTAGTATACGAAATCTTGGAAAACTGTCATAAATACTTACATTTCGTAGTTAAGTGTAAAGAACGGTGTCAGAATATTCCAATCATCTTACTGAATAACGTCATCGAAGCATGTGAGTTGCACAATTATGACGGAGAATTTTCTCGTATTAAGGTTCCAGCTGTCAAATATCGTTCGCCATCTCTGACTGATCCCGCGTATTCTCGTCGTAAACAAGATGCGATTCTTACTTAGTCTCCTAATTTCTTGCTAATCTCCGCATATATACTACGGATCTTAGGGCGTACTCACAGAAGAACGGTTTAAATAAGGATTAACATGCATGGAAATGTACGGCGATTACGTGAAAAGAAGTTTCGGGGCCAACGCCGTGTAACAATTTTATTTTTCAATTCTTCCCACTTGTAGGTCCCAACTGGGGAGAGCCACAATTTGCTGATACATTCTGAGAAATGGTACCGAGTCCTACACCTGTTTATTCAATTAGAAAATCACGTGTTCCTCAGTGTCGAAGGGACTTAAAAATGGCGAAATAAAGTCATATCTTAGGAATATGTCAAAAATAATCGTAATTTTGTTTTTATAATCCCTGAAGATCGACCGTGAAATAGCGCACTGCATAACAAATATGAACGCAATGCCGGCCGCGGTGGTCTAGCGGTTCTAGGAGCTCATTCCGGAACCGCACGGCTGCTACGGTCGCAGGTTCGAATCCTGCCTCGGGCATGGATGTGTGTGATGTCCTTAGGTTAGTTAGGTTTAAGTAGTTTTAAGTTCTAGGGGACTGATGACCACAGATGTTAAGTCCCATAGTGCTCAGAGCCATTTAAACCATTTTTTTAATGCAATGTTGACGCAAAATAATGGTGAGACTGATCTCAAAAAGAAAATTAGTTTTCAGGCTATTGTAAGAAAAGGTAACTTTAATATATTAGTGATAATTAACAAAAAGACGTTAACTTAATGTCGAGACTGTTACTGTCCTATTAAGCAACGTGACTGTTGATAGACCACTAAAGTCAGTCTCACCGATTCGTTTTGTACCGCTGTCTCTGCCAATCAGACAGTCTACATATTCGGACTCTTACAAAATAACTGATTTTAAATGCCATGCACGAACAAACGACTATGCACTTAAAGTCGAACATACTGCGAAGTGTACTGTGTGAGGAATCAAACTATCGACAGAAATGCTCACCGACTACAGATCAGGGTCGTCACAGACTGCCAATTTTCTCAGATAATCGGTGACTGCGCATAAGTAAAAACTATTCACCACAGAATACGGGGAAACTCTCAGACGGGCTACTAGCGCAGCATCAACTGCGAAGCTGCAGAGCTCGCAGCTATATTGAAGGCCGCATTCATGCTGTCTGTCTCAGAAGTAGGGCGGTATTGACACGGTATCGCTAAATTACTTGTGACAGGCTATGGCAACAAACAGAGCTGACTGGATGGGAAAAAAAAAAGCTATTCACGCCGACGAACTGGGGCTGTAGTTACCGTTAACGTTTCGAGGACGTTCAGATAACGCTTCGCAGAGCGATTCACGCAGGACGTTTCAAACATCGCGATACCGCCATTGCAGCGCAGGTCTGACAGTTTGTTCCCCCGTGAAAATGGTCACTTCGGTCGACGTGTGCATACCAAACATTCGAGAGGTGTAACACTTTGCAAAATCACATTTTGTAAACAGGAAACAAGGTACGCTCACTATCATGATGTCTACAGGGCGACTTTGCCTACAGATTCTTACGTCGTTACCATGGTAATTAGTGACAATTTCTTGAGTTAGTTTTCAGTCTTTTTACAAGCAGAAATCCCAGTGAGAATCAAACGGGACACACTAGTTTAGGATTTCCCCAAACTTCTCCTCTCAGGGAACATTTTGAAAATTCGGGTACTTTGATGGACTACCTTGTTTATTGTGAAGGTTAATAAATTTTTAAAGAATAAAAGAAATTTTATTCAGTGATTACATCAGTTTCAAATCATAACTAATAACACGGATGTCGTAATAAAATTTTAAGAAACGATTGGTATCGTTAAAATGCCAAAAAAACGCCATGTTATTAATAGTTTTTCGCGGAGCACTTATTCACTTCTCGCGGAAAACGTTTTGGGAAAACTTGCCCCAGTTAACGAATCACGCAAATTACAAACTGTTTAACATCACCGAGGAGAATGTTATAACGGCACTGCGTCATTATCCAAAACTAGAAGGCACTGATTTTAGCGAGAAGACCGATTGGAGCTCACTTCTATCCTTCGGGAGCGCCTCGCTCCCCGTGAAGAATGCCCTCTATTTCTCAGCGAAAATGAGGCGAAGGAACAGCCCGAACGTCACGCTGAGGTGCGCTGGGGAAAAACTTCAGCTCGTTCGTGTATCGCCAAGGAGAGAAGTAATTTCACTGGAGACATTATTAGTCACGCCATTCAAACACAACACCAGTCGATTTGGACCACCGTAGGTGGTGTAGAATTGGTACTAGGTGGTCTTGGACCCTCCTACGCTGTACCAAGTCATGGGAGGGAAGTTGTGCTTGTGTTCCAGTCGGCTGTACAGAAACTGCGGCGTTCACCTGGGTCTACATGGAGACGTCAGAGAGTCGCAGAAGGAGCTGTCGTGTCTGCACGTACCCAACACCGCACTGTGGACGAAGTTGCCCGATGTGTCGGTGTGTCAAGGCGGACAGTCCAGCGCGTCTTCAAGGCACAGTGTACCACTGTCAGCCATGTAACACGGCGTAAGAACGGGGTTGCTAAATAGATCCGAACCGACAGGGGCCGAAGAGGAGTGTCACACCCTGTCGATCACAACCGCTTTAAAACCCGAGAGAAAATGCTGCTGTCGGCGAATTCTGGTCCGTCTCAGAACCGCTGGCAGCAACATTTCGATGCTACATGGTGGTGTCGGTGATACAGCGATACATGCGCACGGCAGCAAGGTCTTTAGCGAGCGTAATAAAATTTTATGAGATGAGTGTGGATAAAGGTCAGAAAATTATTAAAATCTTAAAATGTAAAGAATAAAAACAGTCTGGATCGCAACTTTTTATTTTTATTGGAGTGACCGGTTTCGATTCTATTTAAGAACCATCTTCAGACTCGAGAATGGTGGGTGGACTCGGTGGAGCAAGCTGCACCGACCTTCGACGCTGGAATTAATGCGTCGAAGGTCGGTGCAACTTGCTCCACGGAATCCACCCACCATTCTCGAGTCTGAAGATGGTTCTTAAATAGAATCGAAACCGGTCACTCCAATAAAAATAAAAAGTTGCGATCGAGACTGTTTTTAATCTTTAAATTTTAATTTTAAAAGATCGCTGATAATGTTTTCAAAAATTTATATTAAAATGTTAATTGCAAATAAAAACGTAAAGAACGTCCTAAAACACACACGCACAGACGAAAATCATGTTGCCAGATCTACGAGGATAAATCAGAAAGTCTTTGCCCCTATTTTTTATTAGCCAAAGTAAGGTACTTACAGGTGATGACCAATATACATCCTGTTCTACGTACTACACATTAATTTTCCATGTAGTTCAAAAATGGCTCTGAGCACTATGGGACTTAACTTCTGACGTCATCAGTCCCGTAGAACTCATAACTACTTAAACCTAAGGACATCACACACATCCATGCCCGAGGCAGGATTCGAACCTGCAACCGTAGCAGCAGCGCGATTCCGGACTGAAGTGCCTAGAACCGCTCGGCCACAGCGGCCGGCTTTTCCACGTAGTCCCCACACCAGTTCACACACCAGTCCCGTCGCAGCACTAAATTTGAGATGCCCCTGCGGTAGAATTCGTCCGGCTGACTATGGAACTACTGTCGGACTGCTCGCCTTGGCCTCGTCGTTACTTGTGAATCGCTGTCCTGCCAGGAACTTCTTCAGCAGCTCGAAGACGTGGAAACCACTAGGGGCGAGGTCTGGACTGTATGGTGGGAGGTCCAGAATCTCCAGTGAAATGCCCGCAGCTTTCCGGCAGTTCCGATTGCCACATGTGGTCTCGCATTGTCGTGGAGCAGAATCGCGTTGTCCAAAACGAGAATCCCTCGGCGCCTTCGCCTGATGGCAGCCCTCAGGCGTGACGCTCCATCGTCCAGTGACAATGTGGTCCAAGAAACCTTCACCCTCCTTGCAGTACCGTTCCAGATAAACCACTGAAGACGTCATTCGCTTGCCTTTCATCATGTCACCCAACTCCTAAGGCACCCTCCGGCACGAAACCTTCCGGTACCCTAAGGAACAGTGGACGTCGTAAGCACTCTCATATGATACGCCAAGCTCTCGGGAAATGGCCGTCATGTGCACACGCTGATCTGCTGTGGCCATTGCACCCACGCCGGGAAATGCCGTCAGTCACGAACGAACACGGCCTCCCCGATTGCTCGTTGTCAACGCAAGACTTCACGGCCTACGTCGAGTTCACAACAACACTACCACCTAACAGTTCTCAGAGTGAGACAGTTTTCTCCATATATTGGCTGAATTTCCCTATAGATCTCGATGAGCGTTCGTCCCTTGCTCCATAGAACACGAATCACACTTCGGTGCTCTAACGCCGTGGGCGTGTGGAAATGGAGTCGCTGTCTTTAACAACCGACAGCAACGCCGTGCGCCGGAGCAACCAGCAGGTAGCTCCGCACGTAAGGCCGGCACGAACCAAGAACCGAGCGAGGTGGCGCAGTGGTTAGCACACTGGACTCGCATTCGGGAGGACGACGGTTCAATCCCGTCTCCGGCCATCCTGATTTAGGTTTTCCGTGATTTCCCAAATCGTTTCAGGCAAATGCCGGGATGCTTCCTTTGAAAGGGCACGGCCGATTTCCTTCCCAATCCTTCCCTAACCCGAGCTAGCGCTCCGTCTCTAATGACCTCGTTGTCGACGGGACGTTAAACACTAACCACCACCACCACCACCACCACCACGAACCAAGAAAGGTTCAACGCTGGGAGTGGATATGTTGACTTCGCATTTACAGCCGTAATTTCGGCAAAAATAGGGGCAATGACTTTCTGATTTGACCTCGTGAAACAGAGGAAAAAGGGAAAGGGCAGGAGAAAGAAAATAATACAACAGATGGCTGCGGATAGATGATCGCTGGAATAAAAGGGATGAGCCAACGACTTTGCTACACAGTAAAATCTCCAGCGTAGAAGCTTAGGCCAGAGTCCAGAGTCTTAACCCCTTGACAAGACTGATCTCATCCAGCTACAACAGGGGGCACGTGCCCGCCTAAATTTTCTTCTCCTGCTTATCAGAATATAAAATGCACTCACAAGGGAAACACCCCCCCCCCCCCTGAGATTTAGTGGTAAAATGGGCCAGCGATTAGTCCGTCAAAAACTGGACACAGATCACAAGCATAAAAACAAGGTGGTGTACCGAATTGCGAAAAGAAAGAAAAGTAAAAAGTAAAGGTCCAAGCTCAATATGTGCAATATCGAACGAACTGCAAGAATCACAGCGTCAGGGTTGTCTAGTCATGGTGTTGGACTAATCTCCGTCCGGTCATTGACCCGTCTGTTCTCCTTCTGTAGTCTTGGCAATTTTCATACTATACGTTGGTTGTAGAATATGAGTCATGTGGTGAGAATATATTACCGTCGCAAGTAAATGTGATGAATAGTGAGAGCAGGCGACACGCTGCATCGACTTCTCATAGAAATGAAAACAACAAATAAATGGGTGTGAATTATATTACAAGAAAGGAATTCAAGAGTCGAGACTTCCAATATGGAACGCAGGAGTCATAACTGAGGTACTTCTGTAGAACTAATAGGAGGTTCGTACGCCTGGGGTCCCTTCCTTCCACCTCACTGTTGCAAACGGGCGTTTGACTACACCATCACACACACAAATTTGAATACAGCGAACAAATACGTTAATGACCGGACGGACAGTTCATAACTTTGTGGAAAAAAATATGTCGCACGAGGGAGATTTGAACAACGATCTCGCCCTTAGCAGTCCAACACTGTGACCACATAACCACGACGCCGTGGGTATTCAATTTCGCTCGATGTTGCACGTCTTGCGCTTGGACTGTTCACTGTTTCTATTTTGCTTCTTTTTTCGCAGTTCAGTACACCTTCTTGCCGTCTTCACGCTTGATCGGCGCTCATTTCTTGACGGGCAATCCACTGAGCCATCTTACCACTAAATCTGAGAGCGATGCCATGGGTAGTGTCCCTTGTACATGTCGGTGGCGCCTACATCACAGTTATCACAGACATGGAAGCCCTCTCACCGGACTAAAATGTCACGCGTCAGGGCACGGTGCCCAGTGCGAAGGCGGGTCAGGGCCACTTGGGTAGTCTGCAGCTCAACATTTAGAAACGAACTGCCTTAAGAATCGGCTACCCCCGCAGAAAACCATTGCTCGAAGCGGCACACAAACCTGCAACTCTTCAATGGGCCAAAAACACACAAACTGGACAATGACTAACTGGAAACCAGTAGCGTGCTTCGACAAGCCGCGATTTCGCCTCTTTTTACTTTATGAACGGCGCCGGGTGCACCGATAGCCCTATGGGGCATTAACCCACAGTGTACGGAAGTTGTAGTTCACTGGAGGCGGTTCTGTGATGTTTTGTAGAGGTGTTGTTCATACTAAAAATTGGGCCCGCTCATTCTGGTTACCGCCAATATGAACTACCATATTTATTTGATTATCATCAGTGACCAAGTGTTGCCCTTTTTTCTACATGTCTCCACGATGAGAATGCTGTGGCCATTCTGTCTTTCAAGCCAACAGTCGTGTTCAACGGCTGCACGCAAACGTTCCTGGTTTGACAAACACTCCGACACACTATCGCACAGTTCGTTAAATCGCGCGATGTTAATCCCATAGAAAATGCTGGGGGCCATTTGTAACAGCGGGTGAAACGTACCAATCAACTTCTCTGCAGTGCGGCAGCTGAGTACTCGGTGCAGCGCAATACTGCGGCTTGGCATTTTATGGTCGGCAGAGTTCTATTCAGCTCAGCAGAATTCTGTCAGCACTGTTTACCCTTCGCTATTTGTCCGCCCTGTGAACGACGTTCACAAGTCCAGTGGATGTCTGAACAAAAAAGAGGCAGTCTAGTGATCTATTGTTACAAACCTTAAAAATGAATGGGAATGACAGACAGACGAGAGTACTCAGTATCTATTATACCGTCACATAAGTGACGGATACTACGACTTTGCTACGAAATGATATTGTAATACCTCGCAGAAGGAATTTAAAGATGTAGCTGACAAAGAAAGAGCAAAAAATTACCACGATCGACAGACGATATTCATTGCTCTGTAGACTAAGAACCATTTGTCGTTTCAGGTTCAAGTGCCCCTGCGCATGTGTAGATGTAACTCACTGACCTGCAAGATAATTCCCATTTAATGACAAACCCCTCCGCCACCCACCGTCAGGTGGCTTGCGGAGTATGGATGTGGATGTAGATGTAAATATGCTAAATATGCAGGCATGCAGCACGTGAAAGGATTCGTGAAGTTGCACCCACTATTCCACTTTCAGTTGCAACAGTTTTAGATAGAACTGAAAGGGATGAGCCAGCGACTTTGCAACACACTAAAATCACCAGCCTTAAAGCTTAGGTCAGACACCAGACTCTTCACAAAATTTTAAAAGTTTGACAAGAGGGCATGTGCCCACCTAAATTTGGAGTACGGAGACTTTATATATTAGGACTACTGCAAAAGTGGCTAAGTCAAGGGACATTTGAAGCTCGGTGTTGTTGAATTTATGAAGGAAAAGGAAGAGCATCCAGAACGGATTTCAGACGTCGCATTTTAAGTGCACTTGACTGCACACTGCTCACAGGATAAGACAAGGCGAGAAACAATTTATTTCTGATTTCGCAGGGTTACATTTAAAAAGAAACTCGCCTTGTACAAGGGAAAAACTGCCAAACACAGTCCAGTTTCCTAAGCTCACTGGCGTTAAATAAAACGCGAAGTTTGAAGAATTCATTGTGCCCTTGAGTGGATTACAAGAACATTTTTCTACACGTTTTGAGAACAGTGCATCTGTTTTTGAGCTGTAATCGACGCCATTTGTCGTTTCAGTTTAAAGTGCCCCTGCGCATGTGTAGATGTAACTAATTGACCTGCCAGGTAATTCCCGTTTAATGACAAACGATATTACGTTAAGACTGTCTACATTGCTTTCCTCAGGTAGAGTTTGCACGTCTTCATAATGAGGTTGCTATTTCGATCGACATATTTGTGTAAAAGGCCTTTTTTCGATTATGAAACTAAATAAGTCACGATTACATGACAGCCTAAGAGCGTACATCTCTGAAAGTGTCTGTGTCTGTCTGTATGCCGGCAGTTTGTACCAGCAAAAAATTATGTTATGACACTGAAAATGTTTGTTTGTGGCCTATATTGTTGAGAAATTTGTAATATGAAACAAAGTCATATGCAGTGCGACTGGACTGTCATTTAAATGCGGTGCGTTCGCAATTCCCCCCCCCCCCCCCTCCAGGTGGTCAGACAGCACGGCGTGGCCACGGGGTGAACGGGGGAAATGTGCAGTGAGGCTGTGCGCCATTGTACTCGTGCCAGGGCACGGCACACGTGCCGAATTCTAGGCTGCCCCAGCTCTAAGGCAACTAACCATCGGTGACGCGTCAGCTGATTGTGACGTAGTACCTAAAGAACCCTGTTATCTCCTCGGTGCCAAACGGAGGCTAGCAGCAAGCCTAAGGTTGGTGTCAGGCAGTACTAGTGTGACGTCTCCTGGGGCTGTCTAACTTCTTGTCCGGTGGGCTTACTTCGTTCAGTGTAATGCAGAGAACACCAGCGTTAGGGCTGACGTGGGACACATTTACATGTTTCATGAAATTAAAGCGAATTGTCTTGTGAAATGACATGAAAAAGCACTCCGTGTTCAGGCCACAAGTGGCCCATCGGGACCATCCGACCGCCGTGTCATCCTCAGCCGAGGATGCGCGTAGGAGGGGCGTGTGGTCAGCACACCGCTCTCCCGGTCGTTATGATGGTTTTCTTTGACCAGAGCCGCTACTATTCGGTCGAATACCTCCTCAATTGGCATCACGAGGCTGAGTGCACCCTGAAAAATGGCAACAGCTCATGGCGGCCCGGATGGTCACCCATGCAAGTGCCGGCCACTCCCGAGAGCGCTTAACTTCGGTGATCTGACGGCGACCGGTGTATCCACTGCGGCAAGGCCGTTGGTGAAATGACAGGAGCATTATGGTAAATATTGTTCTTACGAAAATAATAGTTTCCACAGAAATACGTAAAAGAAGCTATGTTCGATAATGACACGAACAAGATTAAAAAAAAATGGTTCAAATGGCTCTGAGCACTATGGGACTCAACTGCTGAGGTCATTAGTCCCCTAGAACTTAGAACTAGTTAAACCTAACTAACCTAAGGACATCACAAACATCCATGCCCGAGGCAGGATTCGAACCTGCGACCGTAGCGGTCTTGCGGTTCCAGACTGCAGCGCCTTTAACCGCACGGCCACTTCGGCCGGCGAACAAGATCACTGCGAGTTTAGGTAGCTGCTACGGCAGGCATGATAGTCGACCAAAATCTTCAGCCGTATGTTCATTACATACTCAGACGCACAAAAATGGTACAGCAAAACTGTTCACTACTTGTGGTTCTTCTTCTGCGGCTTCTCTTGAGGGTAACACACCAATAACTCCAGGCTAAACTGACAGCAGCAGCTCTAAACACTGTATATAATGCTTGGATGAGAAGATTTAAAGATGCAACGGTTACTGCTTTATTCACACGTGAACCAACAGAGCAAAATTTTAATACTAAATTTTGTAAAAGGTAACGTTTACATGCGGGTATGTCTGGGTCTTAATGTTATGATCTGGATTAGCTCATTACTATAGGAAATTAACAGTATTGTTGTGCTTCTCAAGGGCGCAGATTTACCGGAGGGTGACGCTAAGAAATTGTTACCCCAAGGGCCGGTACCGCCTAGACTATATGGACTCCCGAAGGTTCACAAAGAGGGGGTACCATTACGCCCCATTGTCAGCAACATCAGGGCACCTACATATTTGTTGGCCAAATACTTGGGAATATTAAGTCCTTATGTGGGTAAATGCCCTCATCACATCCGTAATTCCGTGGATTTTGTTAAACGCCTTGATAGCTTCAGGTTGGATGAGTCAGATATCATGGTGAGTTTGGACGTCGTTTCCTTGTTTACGAGGGTACCCCTGCGAGAGTCACTAGAATTGATTAGTCAGAAGTTTGACGAGAAGACCACTGAACTTTTTAGGCATGTCTTGACTTCCACGTATTTTCTTTTTAATGGAGAATACTACTAACAAACGGAGGGAGTCGCCATGGGTAGCCCACTCTCACCGGTGGTAGCGAATTTGTACATGGAGAACTTCGAGGAGGAAGCCCTGTCGTCATCCGAATGGAAACCTACTTGCTTTTTCCGTTACGTGGACGACACGTTCGTCATCTGGCCACATGGTATGGATAAACTCCTTGACTTCCTTACACATCTAAACTCCATCCACCCCAACATCAAATTCACTATGGAGACTGAAACGGAGGGTAAACTACCTTTCCTTGACGTCTTGGTCATGAGAAGGCCTGACGGCACCCTAGGCCATGGGGTGTATCGGAAGACAACGCACACTGATCTGTATTTGCACGCAGACAGCTGCCACCACCCTTCACAGAGGAATGGCGTACTTAAAACTCTAGTACATAGGGCGCGCGCTATCTCTGACGCAGAGTGTCTACCCCAGGAATTGGAACATCTGAGAACTGTATTTCGAAAAAATGGGTACTCAGAGTGGCAGATTCAACGTGCTCTCCGCCCAACCACTGCAGCACAACCTGTTGAGATAGATGAAGTCACGAGGGAGGAGGTAGGCACTGCATTTATTCCATACACAGGCACACTCTCGGGGAAAATCGCCCGCATTCTGAAGAAACACCGGGTCGGAACTGTGTTTTGTCCTCCAAATAAAACTCGTGCACTGTTGGGGAGCGCCAAAGATGACCTCGGTTTGAGGAAGGCCGGCGTGTACCAGATTCCGTGTCAATGTGGCAAGTCGTATCTTGGTCAGACGATGCGTACCGTCGAGGATCGATGCCGTGAACACCAGAGGCACACTCGACTGATGTATCCGAGGAAGTCGGCGGTCGCTGAACATTGTTTGTCGGAAAATCACGCCATGGAGTATGACCGCACGAGGATTCTGGTACAGACGTCGAGATACTGGGACAGCGTTGTTAGAGAGGCCATCGAAATTAGCACCAATGACGACCTCATAAACCGTGACTGTGGCTATAATCTTAGCAAGGCTTGGGAACCAGCGATTGGGTTAATCAAGTGTAAATCGAGCAAACGTGTAGTTGTGACGACCACGGCGGACAGAGCCATCACACCGACGTCATCTCAGACGCCGTCGCAATCTGTTCCACCGCGCGACCGTGGCGCGGGGCGCGGACGGCGGAGGGAGCGCGCCGCGGACGGAGGGTATTTAAATCGGCCGCCGCCGCGACCGAACCCAGTTCCCTCTGAGCAGCCTTAGCGTACGGATCTCCGTGCCGGCACGTTCACAGGAGCTCAGTCCGTCAGTTCACCTGATGATGGCGACATTTATGATCGCCGAAATATTGTGCCCGTTGGACACTATAGACCGGCAGCACACCCGTGGATATTTTGATTAACAGTATTGTTGCTCATCTGCAGACAGCACCTCATCCTGATACCAAATTTAATGGAGATACCTTCCTCAATTCAGCTATTGTTTCATCTGCTGAAGTTAACAAGCAGTATGGGCCGTATCATTCCTCATTAGATGCGTGTCGATGCGACACGCCATCGAAAGTATTCCACGTGTGACAAGTTGTAGATGGGAAACCCTCGCGTCAGAATGTGGAAAGTGTAGCAAAATCATCACATTTATTTTTAAGATTAATTTGGGATAGCATATACTGCAGACTACAGAAACATTGATTCGTTTATCGGAAACAGCTTTAAAAATCACGGTTCCGTCCTTGTCAGACTTCTGACAAATGAAAGGGAAAGAAAAACAATTTATTTGTTGAACTCTAGATGATTTGAAGCAGCACATCTCTACTGTTTTTGAAAGAAAGGAGTTTTCGTGCCACAGCTGCGTATTTTGTCGACTCTCGCTGAGGCAGAATGCGAACGCCGGACAGCGTGAGCTTTCGTAATTAGGTATGGCGCTGAAAGTCCAAACACAGGGGAACTAATTGTGAATGTCAACACACACTGTTTTCATTCATCGCTGCCGTTATGAATGTAAACACAATCCCTGCGTGTTATATTCACGCCTGTCTCTGCGTGAATCCAGTTAAAGCGAGCGCGACTAATATGAAAGTCCTCCGTTCGCTTCTTGTCGTAATCCGGTTAATTCACGGGTGTACTCATCTCAGCGAGTACAGTTTTGTTAATCTTTTATCTACTGTCCAGTCTATACGGGCTCTTCTGTAACTTTTAGTTGGAATCTTTTTAAAAACTACGTGACAGCCTCAAAATTTGGAAGGCCGACAAGTTTGCTTTCACGCTGTATATTTTGTGCAGTTGAAGGTACAGAATTTGGAACCGAGAGGGCCTACGGAAAGTAAGCTTTTGCCGCATGCTGGTCCTCATTGTACAAAGTTCTCTTATGAAAACTGCGAAATATCGAGCGGAGTTATGAAACATTTAGAAGCAGCAGGTTGAAAGAAAAAACACGAAAGCAAATTAACGCGGAGATGGCGACGTATCTTATGAGAGTAACTTGCAAAACTGTTGTTATAGCCTTAATGCTTAGTGCTCTAGCACTGCCGCCGAATACGAAGAGTAATACAGAGTTTTAATCATCATCTCAATACATAAGTAAAGCTACGTATTTGTGACTGTAGGCTTTCCCGGCGTAAACTATTGATGAAGGTTTCTCGGGTCTCCAGCCGGGTGGTAGCTTTGATATCTGGCGACGTTTCGTGAAGTGTCATACTACCCATCTTCGCCAGAAGAGCAAAATTTTAATAATAAATTTTGTAAAAGGTTAACGTTTACATGTGGGTATGTCTGGATCTTAATGTTATGATCTGAATTAGCTCATTACTATAGCGAATTAACATTATCTTCGCCAGAAGATGGGTAGTACGACAGTTCCCGAAACGTCGCGAGATATCAACGCTACCACCCGGCTGCAGACCCGAAAAATATTCATCAAGCTACGTTTTTTTTTTCTTTTGCTTTTTTGCTTGTAGTTACATGTATGCTGTCGTCGTGCACACTGAAATTCGCAAGCCACAGTAATTCAGCAGGCCGCTAGTGGAGCCCAGCTCATTGATAAAAAGCAGTATCGTGCGGCATTTCGTTTTCAGCATTTGAAGGCGGACAACGCCGCAACAGCCCGATGTTGAGTTGGTGTGAGAAAATGGCAACGATACACCATTACATAATGCAATGATTAGGTGGTGCAATGGTTTCAGCGGCGTCAAATAGGTCTAAATGACGGCGGACGAAGTGGCAGACCATCTCTCTGTGAAGATATATCACAAGACCGATGAAAGCCCTCAAACACCGCCGCATCGCAGTCGACGCGATAGTGAGGAAAGCGAAAATTAGGTTTCAACAATCTGCTCCCCACCCTGAAGTTGAGAAAGTTTACTGCCCGCCGAGTTCCACGGCTGCTCACACCTCTTCAAAAAGACCGACGGACGGCCACAGCACTGAAAATGTTGCAGCCGCACCAGTCTAATGCAGATGTCTTCTTCAAGCGTCTTATCGCCACTGACGAGAACTAGGTGTACCACTACGAACCCCAACAAAAGGAGCAAAGCAAGCAGTGGAAACATGTTTCTCCACTACCGGCGAAAAAGGCGAAGAGTGTCTTTTGGGACTGCCAGGATGTGGTGCTATCAGATTAACGTTCGCAACGGGGCAAACGATAACAGAAGTATACTACCTGGCGAGATTACGGTAGGCTGTCCTTAGGGAAAATGAACCACTTATCGGTAAACTTTTACAGCAAACCTGACTGGCATCACCAGCTGCGGCCATACGGGCAACTAACCGGTACAAACAAGGAAGCCGAACACGCGAAACACAAACAGCCCCCCCCTCTCGTCCTCACGACTCCTACACAACGAGTGACCTCACTGATGACTGACATTTTATAGGTACACTGACGTTACAACAGGACCAGGAGACCAACTACAATGGCAACACCTCTGTACTAGCATTTGCTAATACTGACGCAAGAGCTGTCGCTACCGGCAGAAGTCTGCCGGCAGCCCTGCTACCCGCCCTGCCTGCTGCTTTCTGCCCTTACATTCGCTACCCTTCAATCGCTTCGTGTCTTACTGTCTCCTCGGTGGGACCGTATTAGTGGATGATGGCACCCACAGTACGGACATCGTCACAGGCACGCATCTTGTGACTCCTTTAGCATACTAACGCTTTCGCAGAGGTGACGGTAGAACTTAACTGTGTTCGGCAACATGCTAATGCGAAGGATCTCCATTAAAAAAAAAGAAACGTCGCGGGAAGTTGTTCGAGGTGATGTTTCGGCTGCACGCCCACACCTCAGCTTATTGTGCTCAGCTCACTGCCACACATGCTCTTTGTTGGGGCTATGGAATTGTCTGTCACCCCTCGCCCCCCCCCCCCCCCCCACCCCAAACCCTCCTCGCTTGGCGCTCACCTACTTCTTCCTCTTTCCTCGGCTGAAGAAATCATTGCAGCCGAGCGGTCTGAGGTGTCTTGTCACGGTCCGGGCGTGTGTCTAATTTCCAAATCATTGCATGACAGGCACTTCCAGAATAACGACAAACTGATTTTTGAGGTCGAATATTTTCTGAACAGTCGAACAGCAGACGTCTACAAATAAGGTTTCTCCCAAGTCGTCGCATTGAGGGGTGAATATGCAGACAAGGACCAACACCGTGACCAAGTTTCGAGGTCCCCAGCTCGATTTTTTCTGGGTAATAATTATAACATTTTGGCTACCGCTCGTAGTAACGTTAGCCGTCGCAAAGCATTGTGCTTTAGACAGCAGTAGAGTTCATCGCATGTCTGAAAAGTATCAGAAACGAGAATGATCGCCTACAGACCTGAATTGTCCACACACAAAGGCTCTCAGTATGTATATGTTGGAAAAGGGTTTGTCTACTACCAAGTAACTTTTCTTTCTGACATAAAAAATAATACATAACGAAGTCCATCATCATTTATCTTCAGTGTTCCTGTGCAGTTATCACCTAGTAAATAGTCTAGGCTGTAATAACGAAGGGTGACGTACAAATAACTCATGTCCAACGTACAAGTCCTAGACAGATACAAAGAGCTCTGTTCTCGGCAGGGACTGACTTTGTTTATTCTTGATCGGATGCTCTTCCTTACGTCGGAAATGTTAGTGATCCAAATGGAACAAGTGTTCTGTGCCTGTTTATAGCCTAACAGTATCTCTGCAGGGTGAAGACGTGGATCTAGCCGGACATTTTCCAACAAAAGTGGGGAAAACTACCCAAAGAACGCCAGTCAAACTGGCGGATGATCCTTAGGACGTCGTTTGGATTCCGTCTACATTATGCAGTGCAATCGGCATTCCGGACGGTTTTCAGGGGAAACGACATTTAACTGTACCCAAGAAATCGGTACAGCGCTGTAAAAGAATTATGTCACCTAACATCCAACAACGGAAGCAATGATAAGCCCAACGCTGGACAGCCCGTGACGGATATGAAGTGGCGGTGCCTGACGAGCACGTGGGTCTTGTACGGAAAATAAGAACCTTTCTATGGTAAAACACCGAAATAAAATACGAGTTTTTAGAGTTTTATGGTCACAAACCGACTCCGGCATCCACCCACTGCCACCAGTCCGATAAAAATTCACACGAAGAAACTTATTTCACAAAGATTACAACAAAATGTGAATTTTACAGCATACTTGCACACCTTTACACAGAAATACACGGCTGCAGCTTCTTTAACATTCATTCACTGTTCCGTGCGAGGACAACTCCAGAAAGTAAGCATCAGTTCCTGCTTCACGGATAAAATGCCAAATTTAAAATGCCCTACTTCTCATACTCAGTATGACGGCTTTTTGTAAATAAATACAACAATTTGTAGACAATTGTTTTGTTAAACTTACGTTTTTAACTAAATTTCCTTTGAGAAAACTGCAAGCATTTATAGCTGATATACAAAAATTGACTTCACACAAATTTCGAATAAAATTCCAAATCTGTCTTAGTCTTCATACCCAACAAAGGTGGAATAAAATGAAGCCATTTTATTCATAATGAAAATCGCTATGTCAAGAAAGTTCTGATCGATAAAAACAAAGTGAAACTATGGTTTCTTTCCCTTGATTTTAAACTGTTACAATAGCGTACGTAACCAGTAAATCATGGTTTTACTTTAGTTTTTAGAACAAAGAAAACCTTTATTAATTTTTAGATTTTATTTTCAAATGTACTGCAATTAGTTTTACCCGATAATATTTCCCCATCTGCACTAACACCAAACATATACGTCCGATAACTTTATATTGTAAAAAGTGAGTAGTATAATACGATAACTCATGAACTCTAATTTGTGGCGTGGTGGTTACACGAGCAACTACAAAGGTTCAGTACTCAGTCGCCTGTAGGTTTTCCTACACCTCTAGCAATTATTTGTATATCGAGAAACGCAGGCGCTACCGTGGTTCAGCGTCCAGTTTAAACTGACGCCCCTGGCTGGTTAGTGAACGAAACAGCACACCGCCTCCAATAGAACCACTGACTGGTAAAGTACCGTAGTTAAAACCTCACCGACCTGTTATGACACCTCCTAAGTCTCTTAGCTCTTACTCGCCTTCCTCTACCCTACTAGTGGTTATTAGGTGCTTTAAACAGTCTTTAAATAGTTCGCCACAACACTGTCGAGTTTAATTTTCATTTCCTTCATGGCCAGCTTCTAAGTAGTAACTTCGACAGATATAATCTCACAGGTCAAAACTCACATGGGCTCTAAGTGGCCTAGCAACATTTGACAAGTGGCTATTTACAAATAACCAAGTAGTTGAGTAACAGACGTACTTTTGGCTGCAATATTCATTGTAAATAAACATAGCGAACTCATATTCTGAGTGGAACGGAAATTTTTTAAGGCACTCTGGGCAGATTAACGCAGTAACTTCGCTCCTCGAATGCAAGGCGATTGAGTGGTATACACGTTCGTGTACTGAACGACGAGCGACTTCTATATGAAGACGTGCGCAGTAGATACATTATAAAAAGGCAAAATACACAATAACTAGATTTTCAGTAATCACAAGACAGGAAAAATAGGTAGTACAGTTACGCACTAGACAAAGAAGTAATTTGGTTTAACTATAAGCTGTATAACGTAAAAATGAAAAAATGGTAGGTATTAGTTCCTGAAAAAAAGTTTTAATGCGCACTGAGATTTCCAAAGCTGGGCAAGAATTTTCCGAAAATCCTGATTTTGTAATGGGAATACTTCACAAGTAATCATGTTATTCTACGAAATTTATACACTTTCGAAAGTAGAAAAATTGGGCCTACAAAAAAGTGGAATTTTGACAGGATTACATTTTACGATTCGAACATTCTGGCATAGGAATTTGAATAGGAATAACTTTTGACTCGCATGATTTTCAAAAAAGGTACAACGTTCTTCAGAAAACGGGAATGAGGGCTTTTAAACAAGATAAGTAAATCCTAAAAAAAAATTGGTGGAGTCCAATTTTGAGCGGCTTGTGGTGTACGTTAATTCTTCATTACTTCTTAAAATAAAAGGTTTTGCCACACGGTTTACGCCGTTAACACCGGTGACCTAAAAACTATACACTGAATAACTAAGTTTAGTGAAATACAGCACGGATAAGAATTTAGCTATTTCAAGCATTCACGGTTTTCCATTAGGAATGAAAAGACGAAAACAAAAGAAAAAGAAATAGTATTTAGGATAGAACAAGTAGGGCAATACCAGCTGGCTCTCTTACATCGGTGTTCAAATCGATGTCCGGGTTGTGGACGGCTTTGGTACAGACAGTAACGCTGTGGTTACAGCTGTCACAGAGACCACTCACCGGGACACCCATCCCCCTCTTGCATCTGCTTGTACAGTTCCTTCTTCACAATAAAAGAACACCCGCAGTATTAGTGAGTTGCAACCGCAGGAGATAACTCTTATGCTTGGCGGGTTCCCCAACATTAAGTGGCAGGGGTTTCGGGGAAGGAAGAGGCGCAACTTACTCTAACTGTGAAACGTCGGGACTTTTAATTGGAATGTTCGTAATACACAAACGCTAGTCGAAGAGGTCAGGAACTACCGTTTCATGACTGGTAAGAAAGGACGGCCGAACTTCCTGACATGTAGTTAGGAAACAGAACTTTTCCCTCTCCCCACCGGGTTCATTGTCGGTTGCATCAGGGTGACAACGATGCGAACCTGAACCATGCGCCTATCTTCATGTGTCTCTGATCTAGTCGTCGGCATTTCACTTCACCACATCTCCCGAGTCTATTCAACACTTTGGAAGAGCGTTCGCGTACCGCAGCACTCACTGGATAGCAGATCCAGCGTGTGTTTTGTAATAAAAGCAAGTATAAAGGAAGATCTCTCAAGGCAGGCTTACACGACCAGTGGGAACATCCTTGGTCACTTTTCATATTTCGTTCCCTTCTCCAGCATTAGCGTCATAATCAATGGAAACTTCCCTAAAATCATGGTCGGCTGTGTTTCGGGAACAGGACTCCAGTTTATTTACCATGCGTCATCTGCATTTGATAACTAGGGATAGCGAAATCTCTGCAGTATTCACTCCTTTCAGTGGTACTGCATACGAATACATGTGGTCACACTGACAGCTCGTCCTCAGAGCCATATTCAATCAATTTTTTTATTCCACATACCACTGTTAACACTCGATTTTTATTATACAGGGCGACAATTATTGAACTAGACGAAATAAAATTTTCATAACTTCTGAACGGTTTGCGTTACGACGTTCAAACTAGACGGTTGGCCGCAGGACATCATGGGAATTAGTATGCACAGTATTGTTTGGTTTAGCGACGAAGCCCACTTTCATTTGGACGGGTCCGTCAATAAGCAAAATTGGCGCATTTGGGAGATCGAGAATCCGAATTTCGCGATCGAGAAGTCCCTTCACCCTCAACGGGTGATTGTGTGATGTGCAATATCCAGACACGGAATAATCGCTGTGATATCCCTTGATGGCACGGTGACTACCAAACGGTACGTGAAGGTTTTGGAAGATGATTTCATCCCCATTAACCAAAGTGACCCTGATTTCGACACGATGTAGTTCTTGCAAGACGGAGCTCGACCTCGTCAAAGCAGGAGAGTGTTTGATGTCCTGGAGGAGCACTTTGGGGACCGCATTCTGACTCTGGGGTACCCAGAGGTCACTGGCATGGGCCTCGACTGGCCGCCATATTCTCCGGATCTGAACACATGCGACTCCTTTTTGTGGGGCTTTATGAAAGACATGGTGTACAGCAGTAACCCCAAAACCATTTCTGAGCTGAAAACAGCCATTCAGCATGTCATCGACAGCATTAATGTTCGAACACTTCAGCGGGTCATGCAGAATATCGCTATTCGTCTGCGCCACATCGTCACCAATGATGGCAGACATATCGAACATGTCGTAACCTAAATCCGAACGACGCCGTAGTTTGTAACTAATTTACGTTTATTTTCGTATATTTAAATGATTGTCACCCTGTATGTGGCTATCATTATCTGTAACGGAAGAATCTCTTCCTGTGGTGTGTTGACGTTGTCTCGATACTCAGACCGACTACTTGATACTATAGGCAATATTTGGCAGTTGCTTTTTACACGTTCGATGTGCAGTCATATTAATTGTAATCCACATGTTTCGGTCACTTACAACTGTTTGTCGATCGCAAGTCTAATAAGCTGCAATGTCTTTCTAACTGAAGACGGCGTGATCAGCGAAACCTTCCTGTCGACATTCACAAATTAGTGTGTTACTAAATCTCAGTCGATGCAGATGTTTGGGATAAGGACATGACTTGTTAGTAGGTGCACCACACCTCGTGCCTGGGAACATGCAGTGAACACGCCCCGCAATGCTCCTAGTGTCCCAGTCAGACTGCCATTCATCCAACTTCCAAGCTCGTAAATGTCGTCTATCAATCCCGTTCCTGTGATCTCGTACACATGATCATATTGCTCAGCCACAACCAATACGGCGCTGCCCTGTAACGTACCGCGATATCCATCGGATGTATCCTGAGGATTGCCAGTAAACCCTCTGCAGGTTTAGTGCGAAAGGCACCGGTGAGCCTGCCACGTGCGTTCCGCTGAATTCGTCGCAGTATTGTTTTGTGGCTGCCTGGTCGAAAGCGATGCGCCCAGACGCTGGCTGCGAAGCGCACTGTGACGTTGAAGACAGCTTCGTGAAATGACCGCACCACATGCAACGGTAATTTATAGTCGGCAGTGCCAGCACGGGCAATCTCATGCATAAGTTTAGCCGCTTTCTGAGAAACAGATTTTACGTGTTCTAGAAACTTTTCTCGTGCGGAAGAATGCCTAAATATCTACAAACAGCGCTGCGTTTTACAGGGACTTCGTCAAGCTTCAGTGAAGGATTTCTGGCCAGAGAGAGTATTCCCTTCAAGAGTACGTATGTGGTTTTATCAACAGCTACAATTAGTTTGTCGTCCTTGTACCAATTCTGCAACTGAGCATTAAAACTGTAAGGACTCTAAAAACAGATACCGATAATTTTTTGAATGATTTCTTGATACCTTCAGGTGCCATTCTCTTTATTTGATGTGTAAGTGTACAATTTCGGCCTTAGTCCATTTTCAAGTATTTTACGTACGATTGTTTAATTATATATTATGCCATGTACGTCCAATGACTGTATGTACATGCTCCTAAAATAGTGAAAAACTGATTCTAATATGTTCTGTGACAATTACATGCAATTAAAGAGAATAGTAGTTGAAGGCATCACGAAATCATTCGAGACATTGTGGGGCGGCGGTTGATAAGGGAAAATATAATTGCAGTACAAAATGTTTGTTTGTCGAGTCAATTTCTAGCTTTTAAATGCTGTTACTGCTGTCTTTCGCCGTTCTCAACACTGGCTCTCCATTTAACGTTCTTGACTCCCAGAAAGCGATTTGGCAAAACCTGAAGCCTGTAAATAGAGTTCCTAGTGCCCACTTTGAGAAATATTATTATAGCTGCAGCTTGTAGCTCTGTAGAATCAGGAAGTTGTTCGGGATTTCTAATCAAAGACGACTTTCCAAAATAGTTGAGTATATTTTCAAATCACAAATATACACACAAATATCCCTCCAACCTAACTAACAGAACAGTTCAGAGTCTATTGCGCCAATGCAACTATAAATGTCCGAAATAATTGTTGAAATGAATGCTCGCCATAATTTGATGAAATATCTCATCAAACGCCACGCTATATAAGTAGTAGAATGTCTGTCCCGCGACGGCACGTGAAAATACGACAATACGCACACTGAGGTTAGATAATGAAAATCATTCCCGAATTAACACTTTACTTGAAACGCTTTACTGGTTACGCGCATCTCGAGTAACAGAATACGGCACCCGAGGCTGTTAGTAGCACTGATACTGGCGCGGCGCGATTCCCGACACAGATGGCGTGTCATTCAGCGTCTGGAGAGAACTGGGGCCTTTGCTTCCTCGCACAGTGCTCTTATATATAAAGCCGGGGTGCGGACCGCTGAGAAAACGCTCGATCAAATCGGCTGTCTTGACTAGCCGCTGTGCTAGTAACGCACCACTTCAAGTTGCATAATAAATTTTAGCTTCTCTTGCTGAAGGCCGATGAAGCTCCTAATTTAACTGTGCATTCAGCACGCAGGAAGTATTGATAATAAATTTTTGACGTGGCTAACTTTAATAACTTGGGCGAGAGAATTAATTTAATTGCACTGCACGCAGCAGATGGGCTCTGAACTGTCCCTTCTGAGATCCGCTATTGCTATAATTTAATAGATATTTGAAAGAAACTTTTTACAGCTTCATCATCATAGCGGACCTCCAACCTATTAAAATCTAAACATCCTATTATGATTTATAAGCTCACTTAATCTATCTTGCTTCCTCTAGTTTTGAGATGAAAACCACAAAATCATGAATTTACACTAACATCTTAATTTGTGAAATCCAAAGTACTATTTTTATTAAATCATTATGAAAGCTGAATCTAAATACAAATTTTGCAGTCTCTAGCTCTTTTCTGTGCCGCCAATTATTTTTATAGAAAAACGTCCAAATAAAGGAAACGGCTGAAGTTATCAAGCTGATATTTAACACACATTAGTTTATCATTATTCCAGACATACTAGGAAAGTTTTATGTCATTTGCTTGATTTTTAAGGTATTGCGCAACATCTATGACGTCAGAGCTAGCAGACTGACTAACACACAATGGAAACTGATGTGAATTTGCTGCAGCGTGAGTAGGCTGCTTCCCTACAACATTCATCGGAGCTGCAGACCTTATCGCAATGAAGCTTACAGACACCGATAGTTGAAGCTCGTCAGGAAAGATGCGAGAGTGGTCGCTATCCTAAGAAACTCAGGTCGCCGGACAGAGCATTAGCCATCCCTCTTGAAAGAAGCGACTACTACAGTTGTTTCGGAGTGCTGTAATTGACGCAGTAGTGGTACCAGCCGGCAAAGTGCTCCTCCACCGCTGAATGAAGTGATGACAGCACAGTGATGTATACGTCCCAGATGGTGGTGTGGTACCGAAGCAGTTAGGAGACCCTACTTGGAAACCTGACAGAATGGTAGAGAGAAGCTCTTGTGTTTGGAAGAGCCCGTGACCAGGGTGTGAATGAAGTTGTCCGATTTTTTGGGCTATCAATGCGGACTGTCCAACGAATTGCAATAAATTAATTTTTATCATTTAACTATTACTATGCAGACATATATGTATGTCGTTGATCTCAATGTATTGGAGTATTAATTTCGTTCTTCTCTTATATGAAGCAGAGGAAAGTTCAGAAGAATCCTACTTACTTCCCACTCCTCCTCACGTAAGAAAGCCATATCAGTTAACTGTCTGTACAAGCTTGTTACATCTTTCAGCTCTTTAATTACGCTGGGAAGCAAAAGTTCGTGATGTGACAATTAGGCGCCATCGGCGTGCAACCAAATGCTTATTTGCATCCTTCCTCTCAGAACCTGCGGTCTAAATTGTTCGTTGTTCGAAGTCCGATTACTGTTGACACATTTTATCGCACTATGCTGCACTTCAACACGGTCAACCATCACTCACCTTATCTCTCTCCTATAGCGATCTCTGCGCCTGGCTTCGTCACAGCGGGAAAAAATAATAGTAACACGCGCATGTGAGGATTGTGGTAGAGAAGGCGAAAGGTCGACTTCGGTTTATTGGGAGAATTTTAGGAAAGTGAGGCTTACCTGTGAAGGACACCGCATATAGGATGCTAGTGCGACCTATTCTTGAGTATTCCTCAAGTGTGTGAGTTCCGCACCAGGTCGGATTGAAATTAGACATCGAAGCAATTCGGAGGCGAGCTGCTACATTTATTGCCGGTAGTTTCTATCAGCATCCAAGTGTTACAAAATGTTCAAATGTGTGTGAAATCTTATGGTACTTAACTGCGAAGGTCATCAGTCCCTAAGCTTACACACTACATAACCTAAATTATCCTAAGGACAAACACACACGCCCATGGCCAAGGGAGGACTTGAACCTCCGCCGGGACCAGCCGCAGAGGCCATGACTGCAAGTGTTACACGATGCTTCGGGAGCTCAAGTGGGAATCCCTGGAGGGAAGAAGACATTCGTTTCGAAGAACACTACTGACAAAGTTTACAGAACCGGCGTTTGAACCTGACTGCAGAACACCCTACTGCCGCCGACATAAATTGCGTGTACGGAGACGAGAAATTGGGGCTCATACGGAGCCATATAGATAGTCGTTTTTCCCTCGCTCTATCTGCGAGTGGAACACGAAAGGAAACGAATAGTTGTGGTAAAGGGTACTCTCCGTCACGCACCTGCGGTGGCTTGCGGAGTATGTGTGTAAATGTAGACTCGCTCCGTATGGTCGTGCCTGCAAGTAGGCAACCCAACAAACAGATTTGTGAAGCGGGCTGCTGCCGTTGCGCCTTCCGGGGCGGCAGCAGCAGCAGCAGCGACTTCTGTGAATCGCACGCAAGTACTGATGTTTGCTGCATTATTAACAGCGCCCATACTGAGCACCTGTAATGTGGGTTCGTAACTCTGGAAGATGCTCAATCCAC